>NC_132938.1:40859393-41162424 GCF_034638445.1 Ciconia boyciana
AATGTTGTGAGGAAAATCAGATCTGGAACTCATGGAGCCTCTAAAAGATTAAGACAGTATGCAAAATATGTTTTAGATTATTCTATAGAAGAAAGGCTTTTACTAATTTCAAGATGTTTTTCACAATTAATTTACGTTTAGGTAATCATTCAGCTTATGCTACCCAGCAACCCAGGTTAATATGTGAGGATTACATGATTAACGTGAATTTGTTAAAATCAGGTTTATCTTCGCAATCTTCATTGACTGCCTCTTAATAGAAATGTTTCATGACTTTAATTATATCATTATGTAATATTTATAGGACTCCTGCATTTAGTGGATAGGTATTCAACATTTCTTTTTGTTCTTCTCATGTAGTGTAGCTTTAGTCTTCACTTAGTGTATATTTTTCCTATCCTGTCAGGAGTACAAAATTTACCTTTATAACTTTGTTTCTTCTTCCTTTGCTCCTTACCCACCTCTTTCCTTCCATTCCAGCCTACACAAGTGTAAGCCCTGATTGTCCTTTTTCTTTGTCCTTACCCACCTAGTCCATTGGCTCATGTTCATCACTCTTTCTGCCATTCCCTTCTACCTCTCTGGTTACTCTTGTGCTCTGTCTGCAGCATTTGAGACTTTGCTGAAACACAGATGGTAATTAATCTCCTTGAGTTCATCCATAAAGAATCAAAATTTTTTTTAAAGAAAAGCAATCTCCATTTTACAAGGCCTATATTTTATTATCTATTATAATTTCATTAGAAAATCAAAGTTTATGTGAAATCTATTAGATGCTGCAGAATAATTTAATACCAACACTATCTTCAAAACTATATATATATAAAATATTACTGTTGTAATATGTTTTCTTTAAATACAGCACACACTAAATGTAGTTATATTGCAATACAATTCTATCTGACTTTTAAAGAGGTAGTTGAATGATTGTTTCACAATTTTTGTTTATATTTTTACTCTTTGCATTATACAAGATCCTTTCTCCTTGGAATAAGTATGGCTATTTCATCTCATGTAGTCTGATCAGTAGAGATTTTACTACTTCTCTCTGTAGAGAGTATGTGAGGAAGAAATTGATTTCTATATTTGGCTAGTGTATAGCTGTATATATTTTTTCCTTGTAGAAGGCTTAAGTGAAAGTTATTCCTTTAGTTACACATGAGGCTGAGGAAAAAGCAGAGATCTTTTAGTATGCTTTTTGATACAAGCATCTCAGTGGGAGGCTCAGCACAGATGGTTTAAAGGACTGTTGCAAGGGCTGAAGTAGTCTCTGGACTTCCCAAAAGCCTTAATCTCTTTAGGGCAATGATAGCTTGTAATTTCTACAGCACTGAGCACACTGAGGTCTGTGAGGAGCTGCTGCTGGCAGAACTCCCACAGTTCAGCCACTGTTGGAGGTCACAATTTTTTAAGGTGTATAACATACAAATTGGAAGATATCTTATCGAATAAATATCAAATAAAGTTGCTGTCTTTGTTTCTTGTAAGTTTATTTTCATCAATAATGACAAGATATGCTCAAAACATCATTTTCCTGTTAAAACAGTGTTACACTGGCTCAATTACTATAAAATTAGGGAAATGGGATTTTTACAATGTAATCAGCAATTATATGTATTAAAATAAATTTCATTTTTGCATCATCTAATACTGTCTATAGTATTAAATTTGTTTCACCATTTTGAATAGTTCATGTATCTATTCCATACAGATATCAACTTACCCTAGTTTTCACTTGACTATGAAAGAAAAAGTGATGTAGAAAAAAGCTGAGAGGGCTTTGTTATTGGAATGCTAGGCAAAAACATATCCTGTCTCGTTCCCAGAACCATTCAGTTATTGCTGTCTGAAAAATGCTACAATAGGTGCCAAAAGCATTCATTTATAATACTTCTCCCCCCCCCCCGCCCCCAATCAGGTCATAAGTTTAACTGCATTTTTATGAGACTAATGCAAGCTTAAGACGCATTCAGCAAAGTTGTAGACACAGACTTACCTCTGAAATATCAACTGTAAACTTGAATCTGACTTTGAATCTCTTGAAAACGATCCAAACTCAAAGATGTTTTAATGGGGTTTTGAGCTTTGGTATGGTATTGTACATGTAAAACATATTGAGAGCTGTCTTTTGGGTGATGATGAAAAGTGTAATCCTAAAGAAATGTTATAATTAAATATTTCTTTCCATAACAATAAAAATATTAATCTTTATGTCTTAGTAAATGTCCAGTTTGGGTAGTTGTTTGGTGCATGTCAAAATTCATCTTGCAGATCCTAATGGGTCTCTGGCTTATTTTTTGTCCTACTTCATTATGAGCTGTTGGTATCTTGACCTGGACAATATGACCGGAACTTACCAACATCTTAAACTTGCATATTACCATTTTCCAAAGAGTTGTACAACTCCTGCTGTGTCATATTGATAAACTGGAAGCTTACTGTGGCTAGATTTTTAAGAAGTTCAAGTAGGAAACATTGAAACCTGCTGATCCAAGGCAACGGTCACTAGGAATGTTTCCAAGTTTAGACAAAACACTTAGAGCAGAGAGGTGCTTTCAAACATCTTTTCACAACCCTGGTCATGTGAGAACATTTAGGAGGCAGGGTCTCCTTGAGCTACTGTTGAGCTTCTAGGCAGTGCTGGGCAGGACAACCACATGACAACCCAGGTAATCTTCTTTGTAATAAACTGAGCCTTCTAGGGCTCTGCACATTACACTGTAAGCCATCCTTCCATTTCTTGAGCTTTGAGTCTGTGAAATGATGTTTTTAAAGCTCCATCATAGAAGAACGCCAGATGATCTGACCTTATTACTTTGGTAATAACATGTTTCTGGTTTGTAGTTAGGGATCTCTCTTGATGACTTTATTATTCTGTGTCAGACGCTTTGACCATTGGAGAATAAGTGGAAAAATAATAATGAGGAGAATATAGCACAGACTGGCATTGGAGCTTGAGAACTACTTGTACATGTAGAAAGGTTTATTGAAGATTGTGACAAAATATCTTTTTTATAACCTAAGTGCTGGATACATGTGTTACTGAGGAGACGTGTCAGATTCTTGTTTCCTTTTTCTTTTTTCTTTGCCACTTTAGAGGAAAAAATAAAAGGAAAATTAACTGACTTTTAAATTATTCCGACAAATTGTGCTGTCTTACCTACACAGATCTGTTTTTACATTTTATTAAATTAAATAGCCTGGTATTTCTTATATCAATGCTACTTTATTCGAAAGTTCACTCCTGTCCTCAGCTTCAGCTGTCATTATAGCACATCAGCATTTAAGCTGACTCCAGTGTAGAAACTTTGAGGCTTAGTGGGTCTGATTATCTCACCCTGAAATTTCAGAGTCAGCTTTAAATGTTTATGCAGATAAATAATTTTTGCTGTTCCTATACAGGATTGACATCTTCAAGTATGTGATATATGGTGTAGCAGCTGCATTCTTTGTATATGGCATTTTGCTGATGGTGGAGGGATTCTTTACAACTGGTGCCATCAAGGATCTCTACGGGGATTTCAAAATCACCACTTGTGGCAGATGTGTCAGTGCCTGGGTAAGTGGTTGAGAAAGCTTTTGTACTTATGACAATTTCAACATGTTTTGTATATTTTTCATGCCTTGTGATGTTTATTTTTTGTTTTTTGTTTCTTTAATAGTTTATGATACGTCCGTTTAGTGGTTAAAAATCATAGCAAAGAAGAAGAGAATGTTGGAAATGTTCTCTATATTGGTTAATCACTAAGTGCTTGCTACTTAGGAGCAATCAATTCCACAAGTTGAATGGAAAAGCTTATTGTCTCAGCAACATAAGCTGTTTGGGATGGGACTAAAAGTGTGTAATGCCTTCAGCTGTACTGGGAAAGAAATATTTTTCGTACTAATATTTTCACTATTATTTTAGAAATCTTGCCTGTTCCTGTTTTGTTTTTAAATGGCAAACAGCCCATTATTTACTCCTATGTTATCTCTGGTTTGGAGAGACCATTCACTTATGACCCTGGAAAACCTAGATTCAAAAAATTCTGATTTGTACTGGGACTTAAATGGAGGTTTCTCATACTAGAATTGCTGACTATTTGAAGTGGGATTATGGAAAAATCTCTGTTCAATATCAGGTAACTAACTAACTTTTTTGGTATTTGACTCTTCTGCATCTAAAGTAAGAGGCCTGGACATTTGGTAGCTGTTGGAGTTGGATATTTCTGTGAAAAATCAGTATCAACAAAACATATTTTCTGATTAAAAATAAATTATTAAATACGGCCAGGTAGATCTGGGTGTCAAGGTACACTTGATGTTATACTACATTTACAAAAACTGATATATAAAATAATATCCAGAGGAGGGTTTCCCATTGTACCCTGCTACAAATGTCAACATTTATTAAACTGGAATACAGACTAGGAACAAATATCAGCAATAAAGAATATCTTCCAGTCACACTAAAGACTTAGTATTTTGGATATCCTGACATTTAAGGTTAAACTGAACACAGATAATCTACACATAGGAAAATGGGGAATACGGCATGTATGCCATCCCTACAAAGATTTAACATGCTCCACAGTAATGCTGCTTTGTCATCTTTTTTCTTTTGTTCCTGTCAAATGTCATTGTATGATTTTGGGACTTTGACTAAGAATTGCTTTAAAGCCTTTAAATAAATATATAAATAAAGACTGCTAACATTTTAAATAAAGAGAAGTCATTGCTTATAGCAACACTGCTTTCATCTCCTGGAAAGAAATCTCTAATCTATATTCACTGAGAACATACTAAGCTAGTTCAAATTCCATACAGAGTAGCAAATTTTTCAGAAAGTTATTTTTTCTTCACAGCTCCCATAAATGCCTGTCCTCAGTATTGTGGCAGAGCAATGCTGCATCCTCTCACAGTTTTGATGCCCCTCCAGTATAAACTGTAATTCTGTAGTACGTGTCTAGAAAAAAATGAACAGTTAAGCATCTATTCAATAGTTAGTATCACTGTTATTAATGATTCATTATATTAATTCCTTCAGCATTTTACTTTCCTCATCAGTAATTTGTAATGTTTGTGTTTTACTTTAAGAAACCTTGGGTTGATATACATTGTGCAGCTAAGGTTAAGACTGTATACTGTTTATGATCACAATGAAAATAAGCCATCAATTATTTTGAGTTAAATACATTGTTGTTATTCTTGAAGTTAGTGGAAGTTTTTTCTTTTCCCTGGAAAAAGAAAAAAAATCTGCAGTTTGATTGCTTGTCTTATTCTGATGATATATCATCTTGAGTGTCATCACACGGCACGTAGAGGATAACCAAGGGATCAAGCCCAGCCAGCATGGGTTTATGAAAGGCAGGTCCTGCTTGACCAACCTGATCTCCTTCTACGACAAGGTGACCCACCTAGTGGATGAGGGAAAGGCTGTGGATGTTGTCTACCTAGACTTCAGTAAAGCCTTTGACATGGTTTCCCACAGCATTCTCCTGGAGAAACTGGCTGCTCATGGCTTGGACGGGTGTACTCTTCGCTGGGTAAAGAACTGGCTGGATGGCCGGGCCCAAAGAGTGGTGGTGAATGGAGTTTACTCCAGTTGGCGGCCGGTCACAAGCGGTGTTCCCCAGGGCTCTGTGTTGGGGCCAGTTCTGTTTAATGTCTTTATCAATGATCTGGACGAAGGGATCGAGTGCACCCTCAGTCAGTTTGCAGATGACACCAAGTTGTGCAAGAGTGTTGATCTGCTTGAGTGTAGGTCTACAGAGGGACCTGGACAGGCTGGATCGATGGGCTGAGGCCAACTGTATGAGATTCAACAAGGCTAAGTGCCAAGTCCTGCACTTGGGCCACAGCAACCCCATGCAACGCTACAGGCTTGCGGAAGAGTGGCTGGAAAGCTGCCTGGCAGGAAAGGACTTGGGAGTGCTGGTTGACAGCCGCCTGAATATGAGCCAGCGGTGTGCCCAGGTGGCCAAGAAAGCCAATGACATCCTGGCTTGTATCAGAAATAGTGTGGCCAGCAGAACTAGGGAAGTGGAAGTGATTGTGCCCCTGTACTCAGCACTAGTGAGGCCGCACCTCGAATACTGTGTTCAGTTTTGGGTGCCTCACTACAAGAAAGACATTGAGGTGCTGGAGTGTGTCCAGAGAAGGGCAGCGAAGCTGGTGAAGGGTCTGGAGCACAAGTCTTATGAGGAGTGGCTGAGGGAACTGGGGTCGTTTAGCCTGGAGAAGCGGAGGCTGAGGGGAGACCTTATTGCTCTCTACAACTACCTGAGAGGAGGTTGTAGACAGGTGGGGGTCGGACTCTTCTCACAGGTAACAAGTGATAGGACAAGAGGAAATGGCCTCAAGTTGCGCCAGGGGAGGTTTAGACTGGATATTAGAAAATTTTACTTCACCGAAAGGGTTATCAAACATTGGAACAGGCTGCCCAGGGAAGTGGTTGAGTCGCCATCCCTGGAAGTATTTAAAAGACGTTTGGATGAGGTGCTTAGGGACATGGTGTAGTGGTGAATTTACAGTTGTGACTTACACTAACTAGTGTTAGGTTTACGGTTGGACTTGATGATCTTAAAGGTCTTTTCCAACCTATACAATTCTGTGTGATGCTGTGTGATTCTGTGTAAGAAGATTGCTATATACATGTCTGGAGCTATTTTCAGTTATTATTCTGGCTTTTGCTTCTGTGCTCTAGAGGTTTGAGAGTAAGATAGTATATACAGCATTTTTGTCAATTAAAACTTGATACCCTTTTTGACTAGGTTTATTTTGATTATCTTGTATTTAAAATTCTGAAGGGACAAATAACAGTTTACATTTTAAAAAAACATTTGGAATTAGAAAATATTTCAGTCCAGCAGTGATATGTTTATAATTTATTCAGTTCCTTAAATCATGCAATTATATGAAGAAATAAGTTCTAAGAACAACAAAAGATGTACATAAATTGAGGTAAATCGAGAGGTAAATCGAACCTAATCAGTACCCTTGCATGTCAAGCTCAGATTGTTCTATAGCTATGCAAATTTGCTGTAATAAATTTTACTATGTACAGTTGCCAAAATGATACAATGCTATTGAAGAGGATTGGCAGATACTACATGTTGCAAGAAAGCTTCCTTGGATAAAATTTGGAGATAGTAATTTTGTAAATATTAAAATCTAAGCTGTCAAAGACTAAACAGTTGATTTCTTTTAGCAATACCTTAATACTAATGAGATGTACACACAGGATATTTGTTGTTTTGAAGAATTAAAATGACAAAAATGGCTCCACATCAAAAATACCTTTGTAAAAATCCAGTTGTGACTATGATTTCACATCAAATTTGCTAATGTCTTTCTAAATACCAGTTTAGCATGTTAAAGTCTGAAAATGAAGTCCTTCTGCTTCACCATTGTCACCAATTACTTCTCAATACTTTGCATGAGCATATTTATTATGTCTGTGACTAAACCTGGTAGGAAAATGGAGGAAAAAAAAAGAAACAAAAAATTTCAAGGAGGAAAAGCTCGTTTTAACTTTGTATGGACAAGCTATATTTCTCACTGGAAATCTGAAAAGTAACATCTTTTTTTCTTTCTTATAAAAATATTCTTTCAAAAGCAGGCTTTTAAGAACGCCGAAAGCCGACATCTACAGAAACTTTTTGTGTGCCCTTCCTGAGCTCCCTCCTCCACCATGACTAGCTCACTTTCTAGCTGTGCATAGGCAAAAGGAATTTTTTTCGACTGAAGTAATGGAAAAAGAAATAGCTCAACCTAACCTTTCCAGTGATTCTATAGTTGCTTAATCAGCCTATATGAGCATTCAGATGCTTAGCATCCAAGTCATGCCAGCGCTGCTGTGGAGTATACCCTCTCAGATCTGAGAGAGGGCCTGTGAAAGTGACAGTGAAGAGTCTCATTGGCAGTGTTTTCAGAATTAATTTACTGTGAAAAGTAAAACAAAAGCAGTATAACAATGCCAGTCACATTCAAGGAGGGATGGCTGTGTTTTTAGTCTTCATTTTTCAATGCCTGAACATCCTTTTAGAGAATTAGATAAACAGTTATATATAATTGTGCTGCAGCATGATTAGTGAAGAATGGGAGACAGGCCTGAAGCCAACTGTGACACTGTATATTTGCCAGTTAATACCGTTTCTATTTATATTCAGCTAGCTTGGTTGTGGAAAGCCTCATTTACACCTTGTTTTAGAATGTCTGCTTACAGAGTCAATAAAAAAATGAAGAAAGAAACACAAATGAGGTTTTTTTCCTTGAAAAGTTTTACTTTTATGAAAATTTTATGCTATGAAATGGAAAGCAGTTCTTTTTATTTCATCAGAAAACATTGGATAAAGATTTCATCCTGTCAGTTGCATTTCTATTTCTTTGTATTTTACCTTTTAAAAGAAACATATTGTCTCTAGAGACAGATGTTTTATATTCTAAGCTGCACTGACTAATATATCTTCTCTATCTTTAGTATTTAGGAACGTTTTATTTTAATGAGTGAAAGGGATTTTTCTGCCTTTGAAAATTATTTTGACTACCTGAATACCTATGTGCTATTTGACCCATGCTTCTTGAGTGCTTAAACTAAAACTTGAACTTTCCAAAATATTTCCAGATTTTATTTTGCAAGAAAAACCATGGACGCTTCGCGAATGTTTTGAAAAACCATCTGTAAGGGATGTGAACTTGTCGCTTCATCTTGCCCTTACCAGACCAGTTATTCCAGAGGCAGTGAGACTGCATCATACTGATATTTGATTCTTTGTGTAACAAGAGGAAGAGTTCAGTGCAGGCTCAGCTGGCTTTCCCACCCAGAACAGATGCATCATTTCTGAATGCTAGAAATGAAGCTCTCATTTCTGAAAATCAAATACCATATCCGGATATTCTGGTGACAAAATGCTGAGCTGACAGACAGAGAGGCCTTCCTTCTGATTGAATACTGCTGTGTCTGAGGAATGCAGAATGCTTCATACCACTGCTTCTTCATTTATGAGAAGTAATGAGCCTTCTCTCCAAGACAGCACATGTACTTATGGGTCTGGAATCCCTTAATCCAATCTTAAATAAGGAAAGTGTCTAACAAAATTCTTGTCCCCATACATGTTAAGTAGCGAATGCCATAAGTAGTTTCAGACACTGACATGGGAAATGGGGAAGGTGAGTTTCATATGGTGGTCTGACCTTTCAGACTGCACAGTTAAAAACCAGAATCATGAATTATTGCCACAAATGACCCAGGAGCTGATGGAGAAATTAATTTCAGAGGGAATATATTGTGACACAGATGTATGCCACCTAACTAGGAATGCCGCTAAGGTTGCCAAGAGAAGGGCCTATGCTCCTTCAGTAGTGAAAGGAGAGAGAGGGTTAGAGAGACTTTCTCAGATTAGCTGAATTTTTCTGCAAGTGACTGTCCTATTTTCTGCAAAGAGAATAACCCTCAAGTCTTTTAAGTTAGGTGTTTTACATTAAGCACTTCGGTCAACTATCTAAATTTAGTAGGATGTATCCTGCTTAACCTCTTTAATTGGAGTTTAGGTGAATAACATTTGCTACCTAAACACTGCTGGAGTTAGTAAACAAAATAAAACATATTAACAATTTTATAGATTTCTGGATATGAGACCAGTGTTGGAATTTTTTTAGAGGACTGAGTTCCTTGTAATCTTCTGTGCTTGTTCTTGAAATAAGGAGGACAAGCCCTAGTAATACCTCAGAACTCAGCTGAGTGGTTAAGGGAATCTCTCATTTTTATGCCATTACTCTCCCAACTACATTGTTAATATACATACGGTTTCTTAAAAAACAAACAAACAAACAAAAACAACCAAAAAGAATGCAAGTTATTACTTTTTTTTTCTCTATTTGTTATACTTTTAGAAATCTTTTGCAGTGAGCTCAGAAATTATTTTGTTATATATTTCTAGATGCTGGCTGCACTTTTGGTCTGTCTTATTTCTGTAATCTGCCCAGGTTGTTTTGGTTTTCTTTACTTTATACTTCCAGATTTTCTCACCTATGGATATCACATTATAAAATCATTCTTTCCTCCGATCATTCCTCTTCTCACATAATTTACCATGTGTTTTATACACAGCCCTTTTGTTGACTGCAGTGTTCATTGCTTCCTTTAATAGAGGACTGTGCCAGACATTGTAATATGCCTTGCCAGCAGCTTCTCAGCTTCTCTTGGTCTTGCTGTTCGCTGACAGAATTTTTATTGTTGGTGATAAACTGGACAAAATTATTTTGCTTCAGATTGTGCTGTAAGTGTGTCTGTCACATTGAGGACAGACTTTTTCCTTGGCACGTAAGCTCAGTCAATAAGTATTTTTTTCAATGAAACTGTTTTCTGAAAATGTGCTGTCATACATTTCCAAAGTGTGCTTGACTGTGGGAGCTGTTACACTTTCTCCATGGGCTTTACCTTTCTATTCTGAACCATCATAAATTGTTCAGGATGATAGCTTTATTTCCCCCAGGTTCAGATAATCCTTCTCAGTTTTAACTTGAATGCTTCATCACATGATCACCATTTTCCCTGAACCTTGTTCTCTACCTGGCTGCCTTATTCTTTTTCGCTGCATCTAGACATCTTACTCTTTTTATAGTTATGTAAACCTTTGAATGTTAGTGGCATTATCATAAATTCACAATTTTATGGTCAAAGATGTGTCCTTTATCCACTCCCAATGTTTTCTAGTCTGCTTGTTTTTCAGTTCTCCCACTTAAAGTTACTATCCCCCAAATCCACAGAAACCATATACAGCTTTTTGTTCTTCATATCAACTGCATCTTCCTACTGATGTCTTATAAATTCATAGTTACCATTGTAAATGTTTTTTGGTACTGCTTGCCCAGGAAGAAGGAAGGAAACTTGTAAATATATCCCCTCACTGCTTGTATCCTTTTATTCATGCATGATGATTAGCATTCAAGTTAAGCTGGTTAGACTTAGCAAACCAGAGTATTTTTATTAATACTTCTTTCAGCTGAAGAGCTTTAACATCTAAGGTCACACTTTTAGAATCCTCTGGCTGATTAAAAGCCATGTTATTGACTTTCACTGCTTGGCAAGACAGCAAATGAGAAAGGAAGGTCCCTACCCCTTGATTCTCTCATAGGCTTCTCAAGGCCTGTTAAGACCAACTCAGGAAAGAACACATGTTCTTATTTTTGACAGCCAAGCATTCACTTTGAGTGACACATCTGTTTAGAGAAGTTATAAGAGTATTATTTCTGCTTTCTAGTTTAAGCTTCACTGTCTTGTTCCCAAGTATAGACTATGCAAACTTCCTGAACAAAAATCAGTCTTGGCAATGCGAAAAATGTAAACAATCTGTATAGTGCAGTCTTCTCCCAGCTGAGTGTTATCTTTTTCTGTGTATAGAAGACTTATCATCACTGAAAAACACTGGAGTATGGATCAGGTTTTTTATAGATAGGTTATCAGCAATTTGGAAGCAAAATACCTGGAAAATTTACTTACTAGGACCTCCCTACATTGGCAGGGCATGGGTCATGATGGAACTGATTATTTTTCATATTTTATGTCTTTGAATTGAATACTTATGTGGCATGAACACAGTCTGAAGAACCCATGAAGCAGCAGTATTTAATGAAGATATCTATTCCATTTTAAAAAAAAAATCAGTTTTAAAACCAGATTATTTATCTGTAATCACTTCTAAATACAAAACTGATAGCTAAACTATATTCCCAGAGAGTACATCAAAGTGTTAGAAACACCACCAAAAAGAAAAACAAAAGGAGGAAGAACACCTTGAGAATGTGAAAATATGAGCATATACATTTTGAGAAAAAGTAATTCCTATCTGGAAGATTGTAAAATTAAATAGGAAATAGCAGATAAGATCCAATGCTCTCTGTAGAACTTCAGAAGCCTGTTGGACTACAAAAATGATAGTCTTGCCTGAAGGACGTATAAAATAACTAATGCTAACAGCACAATGCTACAAAGCAGCACAATGCTACAAAACCATCAACATTCTAAAGAAGATTCAGAAAGAAAAAAAAATAATAAAATTGGCTTATAAGGAAGTACTGAAAAGATAAATTATAATATCTTCAGGGAAAATCTAGTCTTGTATCAATGCAAAGCTGTCTTCTGCAAACTAAGTATGTTCTGATAGTTAGTGGATTTTTTTACAAAGCAAAGTTTCAAAAAATGAATCAATTTGTTAGAGAATCTTCTTTTTGTATTTCTGATGCAGCTGTGGAAATCTCCTCCCCCACTGCCACCAGTAAATCAATTCAGAGTAAATCAGAAAGTAAACCAGCTTTTTACAGGCATCTAAATAACCACAAAGCAGTAGACATCATGTGTAGAATACTTCAACCTTGAGGTACACATCTAAAGGAAATTTTAGAAAAATGTATGTGCAGATGAAAAGCAGACAATAAGTAAGAATTGCTTTTAATTTTGTCAAAATCAGTTCTTCATCCATCTAAAATGTCTGTAGAAGAAAAATGTTTAAAAAAACCCAAATAAAACAGTTCCTTAAAATGGATGCTTCAAAATTTAAAATTTCAGGGATTTAATCATTTTCTGGTAATAGATTTTAACAATCTAAGGAATGTCACATTAGCTAGTGTATAGTATATGGATGAATTGCAATTAGGCAAACGTGAGAAGTCTGTCCTGCTATGAAGAGAAATTTGGACCATAATTGGCTTTTTTTTTTTTCTTTTGAAGCACTTGATTTGAATGCAAGCCAAGAAGGATCAACTACATGACAGTAATAGCATAGCATGAAATGTATCCATGTTTCAACAAGACTCTTGGAGCTGTGCCTAGGAATATAATATGTCAGAGAGAGAGATAGGATGAATGTGTTTTGTAGAGGCAATAAATGTCCAACAAGTGATTGTTAGAAATGAGAGTGATATTTTGGGCCAAGCAGAAAAGACTTTGCAAGTGTATATTTTATGTGATTTATAGTGCATTTAGTGGTAATATCAGAACATTGGTTTCTTTCTTCCAGCAGCATTATATGTAAAATGAGATAGGTTGAAATACTTTTGCTTCATCTTTTACTTCTGTTCAGGAATGAGGCACGAATGTAGGAGATGCTAGTTAGCACAGAAACGAGAATGTTAGAGGAGGCCATTTGGTTGTGAGCTACTAAACAGTCCTTCTTAAGCATATTTAAATTTCATACTGTGTGTAAGAAGAGGGTGTATGAATACCAAGAGAGGTTGGCTAGGGTGGCAAAGGATGATCTGTAACATTTTAAGCATTGATATATCAATGAGTTTTAAGACATCTGTATAATGTTTTCAACTTCTCATTTGACCACTTAAGAAAACATTATGATTTATTTAGATTTAAATAAATAAGAATAGTATTGCTGGTTCTAGACAACCTAACATTTTTAATTAAGTAGCAAAAGCGGTTTTAGCTTCTGCAATGTTAAAATCCTTTCCAGAGGAACTCAGTGAGTTTTCCACTTGCTCTCTCTAGTATTTGCACATGGGTAACTATACATTTAAGATGCTGTTGCAAAAAAACATTGGGAAGAGGTTGAAGTATTTATGTAGAGATTCTTCTTTAAAAGTGCAAAAATTGAAAAATTCTGTTGGATAAATTCTGAGCCTCCCAAAAGTAAAAAGAACAAAGCACCTGTAGTGTAAGAATACAGATTGTGATAGGAACAAAATATCTAATATTTACACTAATCTATGACAAAAGTTTATTGATCAAAGGAGGCTACTGAGTGTGGACTGTAGATGTAAGGTAGTGGGCAGAGCTCTGCATTATAGAAAATTGAATGCAGATAAACAATAAGTCTGAGGTAGGAACACATGTAGTACTTTTAAGTCTGACTTCTTGTAAACTGCAGAAAGAACTATGCACTATGCAAAGAACTATGAACTATGCATCAGTACAACTTCATCAAGACAAAGTTCAGCATTTGAGAAAATATGTGGTGACTGCAATGAATAATTTAAAAAGAGTATGTAAATGTGTTTATGCAGAATGTGCACAGGGTAAGGAGACAGTAGCATTAACTCAGAGGAATTTCTCCTAGGAAAACTGGTCAAGACTGAGGCAGAAAGGCTGAAAGCCAAAGGTAATTTATGAATTTAAAGCTGGGCAAAGTGCTAAAGCTAAAAAAGTTTTTATTAGTATTGAAATCAGATCTATAGATGATTGAATGTGAATGTGACGTTAGAGAGACAGGGCAATTCAGGAAGAAATTGAAAAGATCTTCCTGTTCACGCTTCTGAGTTGCCGTCAGATGACACACAGTGCCTTGTTCTCACGTGCAATTGGGAAACTGCACCCAGAACCAGGACTATACAATGCACTGTGGAGGTCAGGTGCCTCCCAGTTAGAGACAGCCAGGCTAACCCTGGGCTCATCTTCAGGTGACGTTCTGCACTGGCAGGGTTTCATAGTGAAGCATAATAGGCTTTTAGCAGGACGGAGGTACGTGATCTCTGTAGATGCAGTTTTGATCTCTGGCAAAAACTATCAAAGAGAATTTCTGAGCCTGTGAAGAGGTTTGGAAGAAACCCCTTCGATCATCAAGCTGAAAGTAAACAATGAAGTTTTGTGTGTGTGTGATAGGATAACAAATCTAAATAAACACAGAAAAGTGTACGTCTTATTACAACTCTCTGGGTTGAGAGCTCATGTCAGGGAGTTAATATCAAATAAGTATATGACGAAATTGAGAGGAAGTGTAGATGTAAGTAAGGTAAAATTACATGGCAACATGAGGTTTCTAGAGTTAAGTTTTATTCAGGCACTTCTCAATTTGTTACTGTGTTTCTATATATTATTTTTGTTAGTAAGCAGCAGTATCCTCATACAGTAAAACGACGAGTTTACTTTGTTTCCATTTCAATCCATCTCTCTTTAGTAACAGTACCTTTTAGATATTATTTCACTGTCTCTGTCCCTAGGGTCACTGAAGCAATCATACAATTGTTCTTCAGGGGTATTAAAATCTTTATAACAAAACTAAAACAAGAGCAATGTTTGAGATTCAATGAATGTGCTTTTCATGGGACCAGTACCCAGCAATTTTAAAAAGAAAGCAGTAACTGAAATCTTGATCTTATTAAAATAGCTAGGATTTGGGTAATGTTTTCAGTGGAAACAGGATTCAGCTGGCTGTGACCACCATGAAGCTGTTATGCTGTATACATACCATTTCAGAACATGCTCTGAAATCTCTACTTCCTGATATTGATCTGTGCAACAGATTTTATTAAAAAATCTTTCCAGAAAGGTTGACAATTTGCTTACTTTGATAATTTATGATTCAGGAAAGCCATTACTGGCAATGAAAAGCTTATAAAATCTGGCAAGAAGGTTTTACCAGCCATGCTGTTGGTACAAGAAATTAACTGCTACATAGGTTAAAGATTTGTTTTGTTCAAATAATTATCTACTTTAGCTATTCTTTCCCAATGTGAACTGAGAATCAGTTACTGAACTTTTATCTTCATGATTTGGTAGACGAATTTCACTATCACTTCCAGTTTGTTTTGGGTTTATGTATTTGGCTTCTTACAGTGAAAATTTAACTGATCAGAGAAAGTAATTTTCACGACTAATGCAATACATAGCATACTAAAGAAAAAAACTGTGGTTCCTCTTTAAGATGCTGTACTGCTGCTTCATAAATCTTTGGCTTGTCATGTAGCAGAATGCTACTTCAAAGGAGAAAGATCCCTTTGAATCTCAGGAGATTGAGTTCTGAATTTAATTCCTGGCGTGAACAGGCGCCTTAAGATTTCTTGTAAGGTCTCTAGAGCAAAAATGGAAGATTGTGATAGCAGAGAAAACTATCTAAAAACACCACTTTAGTCCTTTACCTGCGGTTTAAAAAAAAAAAATTCACAATTTCATTCCATTATAACAAGAATTTATAAGCTAACCACCTCCTATTGCTAGAAACTAATAACTTGTGCAAGTTAACCTCTTGCTTTTTACTGCCCCTACAGCAGAAAGTGTATTATTGCCCAGATCACATTTTTGTGGTTTGCTTCACTGATATCAATGATAGCAGCTTCCAGGGATAACTCATAGCTACCAAGTGATTTAACATGAAGTTTTGCATTTTCATTATTCTTACATGAAACAAAGGAAATTTCTGTTTTTCCCTCTGTCTTCTTGGTGTTATGACATGAATTTGGGCATATTATTGGCCACTGGCTCTTCAGTCAAAAGTGACTGAAAGAGGAAAAATAAAGTTCTTCCTTTTCTAAAATATGTTTTTAAAATCAAATAAGCATTTGATTCACTTTTTGTGAGACACTCAACAAAACAGATTCATGTTTTTGAAAGAGAATCCCTTCCATAAACAAGCAGGCAATTCTCAGCTCTTGTGACTCCCAGCAGCCATCATCTGACAGATTTCTCCTGCTCTTATTCTATGCCCAAGGCAGATTTTTTAGAGGCTAATAAGCTCTCTTTTTTTCATTCTTTGCTATACCAATGCTTTGTATTATCTCAGTGTAGATTTTTAAGCAAGCTTCTTAAGCAAGCAAGGCTACAGAGAGTTTCATCCCTACAACAGATCAGAAAATAAAAGTATATTAAATAGGAATTGTAATGCTCATAGTAAGGCTGACCTTTTCCTCCATTTGGTGTTAATCACAGAATAGGAGTATTTCAGAATCTGTGTAGAGACCAGTCTTAGAAACAGTTACTACAGTTCAGTAATATAACTAATATCAAAGATTTAGTTCTCCATTAAATTATTATTCATGTACTACTGAGAGTCGTAATAAATTTATTAAATATTATTTAGTTCAGAAATTCTAGAAGGAGGCTCAAAAAATAAGGCCTCAGACTTACGTGGTTTTGGCAAACTCATAGAATATAAGCTAGGAGGCTGGTTTTACCTTTAAAATACTTCTAGAATATATTAAACTGAGAATTTAAAGGCTGTTCTGAGAACACACAGGGAGCCTTCTTTCTTATTTCTTGCTCCTGCTTTAGAAAAATTGAGTACAACTCTTTAGCTTGATAATAAATTAAGATCAGACATAGCATTTTAGTTGGGAATTCATAGCCCTGAAGTGAGTCTACATTTCCAAGTAATTTTCCAAGTAATTATTTGTAAATGAGTGCCTGGGGTTGAACCAGATGTTGTCTCATTAGCTTTAACACTGTAATATGGAGAGAAAAAAAAAAAAAACAATAAAAGAGCAATAATGAAAAATAAATAGGAGTGTGTACAGAACAGTATTTACTTGTATTGACTGTTTTCTCTGCAGTAGGTGGAATAGAATTTCCATTATATAAAGCAACTGACAAACAGAAAAGTCTACTGTAACATTCAAGGGTGTATATTTATTATAGACTTTGCTATCACTTTCTCTATTTTACCAGTAAATGTGTTCTTGGGAAAAGTTGGAAAGGAAGACAGCCATTATCTGCATGAATACATTTTCAAAAACCTTTAACCATAAATTAGACACATCAGTTTCCCTTTTAAACTAGTTTGATGTTAAGGGAAAAGTTAAAATGGTTCATAACTTACAAACTGGCAGGCAAAGCTGAAGTGTTGAGTACTAAATAAAGAAAACGATAGAAAGCAGATACCCAAAGTATTAAACAGAATACTTCTATTCTTTGTTCCACTTTATCTTTTATTTTCCTGCATCCTTCTGATAATTATTTTTAGTGCTATAAATTCTCCAGCTTTTCAAACTACCGCTGAAAGACTCATCTACCTAGGGACAATAAGGAAAATTAATCTGAATTGAATTTTAAACTGGATTAATTAAACTACATTAAATCCCTGTGTAAATACCCTTCCTCAGAATTAAAGTGGCTTTTATTTAATATTCTTTGGAAGTGAGTTAAAGTAAATCAAATTAAGGTCTCTCTAATATAGCTTGAGAATGTCCATCCCCATCCCATACCTTCAAAGTAATAAAACTACCTCAGCTAAAATTCAAACCTTTTATTTTTTTTGATTGCTTTTCCTGATTAGGTCGACATGGACAAGCCACCTCTAAAAATTTTTACTACCATTTACAACCCTTTTGAATCTCACCTTATTTGATTTCCATAAATAAAATCTGTATTAATATTAGGCTTTTTCCTTTGTCACCTGATGTGAGACATCTTACATTTAAAAATAACCAGAAAATGTCTTCCATTTTCCACTTATTTACTCTTTAAGGTTTAATTTTAAGCAGATTGTGGACCAGCTTATTCAGCTTTCAAAAATAGCTCTTATTTCTTATTCTCAGAGTCAATGTTTTTCTGTGGTAAGCAGCTACAAAAATGTTAGTGTGCTGAAATTTTTTTGTTTCAGTAATGTGTTTAGATTCATCAGCATTTCTGAAGCCATCAAATCTTGGGGCTATTTGGATTCAGCATTTAGAGGCTGCATTATCTTCCACATTTAACCATGTAGCATCTTCATATCCTTTCCACAGCATAAAATGAAAAGGTAATTTGTTATTGATGAATGTGTCTGCTAGTTATCTTAGGTTAGCAGCAGAGTAGTGATGTAGCATGCTTACGTATTTACAGAAGCTGCGTGTGCCAGCATAACTACCAGCCCTGAAGGCAAGTAGAGTTCAATGCCTCCTACAAACAGATTGCTATACTCTTGAGGCTCAGGGCTAAAAAAAGAAAATGTGTAGCCTTTGGAGAACACATGTTGCAAAGCATGTAATTTAATGCGTTTCTTATTAACAGAGGTAAGCACCCTGGTTTGTTCTGAATGACGAATTCCCTTGTATGTAGACCCCAAAGATGTCTAAATACGGTAACAAAATTACAAATATATTGTCTCATTGGTTCAATGCAAAATGGATTTGCCAGTGAGAGTCTGTGTCAGCCATGGATAATGACTTGTTTTTATTAAGACCCAGATTTTAACAGCAAAAGCAAGCAAAGCCTATAGTATTTCATTCTAATTTTTTGCATCATGATTGATAGTGGAAAAATCAACCATGTGGCCTCTTGTCTTAACTATGGAGTAGTGGTGATGGGAGAGAGGGAGAAACATGCTTCACAAAGCATGCAGCTGTCTGTACTTCAGATGTGGTGCTTTGCATCAATCATAGGCCCAAGAGTGACAGGAATGTGGAGTAAGCTTGCACTTCTGGAAGCATAATTGCTTGTTCTTCAGAAACATCATGTTAGTGCTCTGTCACTCACTTTGACCAGATCCTGAATTGATTATCAGGCCAAAACTGTAATTTAAATAACAACAGAAACAGACAAAACCAGTCAGAAATGCGTTTGTTACTTCGCTGTGGTTCCTTTTTTGCAATGGAGTATCAGTTAAGTTCTGACTTACCACTGGTTTTGTTTTTCCCTCTTTTACTGCAGTTTATTATGCTGACATACATCTTTATGTTGGCCTGGCTTGGCGTCACAGCTTTCACTTCTCTGCCTGTTTACATGTACTTCAATCTGTGGACCATTTGCCGAAATGCCACTGTAGTGGATGGAGCTAATCTCTGCTTGGATCTTCGCCAGTATGGTATGTGAATGAAGAGCACTAAATGTAAAGCAAGATTTCACAAAAGCAAGCATCACATTGCTTTGCTTCCATGTATCTGAAATGAACTGTTTCAGTGTTTCTGAAACAATCGTTAAGCATCTCTTTCTATCCTTTTACCCACTAGTCAAGGCAGTATATTAGGGATGCACTGCATTTCCAGGCCTGACAAAATTGAATCAACATTGTCCATCTTCCCAGAGTACTGAAAATCTGGCTTGGGGCTTCTGTTTAATCTCTTCTTTTGGAATTGCTGGAACTTGTCTAAAATGCTTAATTAGTCATTTGTCTGGAGAATGAGTTTTTAATCTTGTGGTAGGACACTGATTTGGAGATGGGAGATCCTAAGTTATCCTCTGTCTCTGCAGAGCCTAGAGGTGAATTGGGATGGGACAAGATTCATTGCTTGCAAAAATTTTGATGAAGAGCATCTATACAAATAGTAACACTCCTAAGAGGCTGGTGGAGAGAGAGAGCGGGGCTAAAGCCTAAACTGTGGAGGTTAGAATAAAGTGGGGATATACACATACGTTTGTTTTGTGGGGATGGGAAATTTGGACAAAAGGGGGTTTGGAATCTTAAAAAGTCTGAGAATCCTTGTGTTGGTGATGATAATTTAATTCCTTTCTGCCACAAGACTGATTGAATCTAGATGTTCCGGCCTCGATGGTTTCTCAGCCCACAGCGCTTTGGGTAATCATATTCTCATCAGACAGTTCCTTGAGTCTTTCTTTTGTTGCCTTGGCCTAATATAAAATCACAGTATATTTTTAAGTGCTATTTTGAGATATAAAAAATGTTGTGTTGCTTGGGAATGAAACAGTTTGGTTCATATTAAACTTTTCACTTAAACTAAAACAAAATATTTCACATTATTGGGCAAAAAAAAATATTTTTTAATTTCTTGATTCCCCCCCCCCCCCCAGCATGACAGGTGAGTTGACAAAGCAATTATCTGTAGAGATCTCATCAAGAGTTTTCATTCTTCTTTATATGACCTTGTATTTTGCTAATATTAGTGCCTATTTTTTATTGTTAATTCTATTTTAAAAGTGCATAGAACACTAACATAGAAAATATGTACTCTGTGAACGTACCTGTTTCCTGTAAATTCAGTGTAAAAACTGCTAATTACTGATAGGAAAGAACAGTACCTTTTTTCATGATAACCGAGTTATAGCGGTTTTTTTCAAGATAGTCTTTGATTTAGTATCTGGACATTAGCTAAAGGAAACAATATAGCAGATTCTAGTTATTCTTTCTGATAGAGAAACTATTATTACAATAAAGTATACATTTGGGTAATGCTTTTTGATAACTTGTGAAAGAAGCTTTATACCAGATCAACATGTCGGAAAACACTATATTGCACATTTCTCCACGTGAGGGTAGAGAATGTGAACAACTTGGTAAGTGTATATATTGGTTGTAAATAATTTTCTAGTGTTTTGATAATTGTGCTGATCAAAATCTGGAATTAAGATATTTTCAAAAATTGCTGAAAAATTGTTACCTGTGTGTTTCCTACCAGGGCTTTTACTAAATAGATGATGTGTTAGTTTTGTGATGGCTGAAATTATCATAGAATCATAGAATGGTTTGGGTTGGAAAGGACCTTAAAGGTCATCTAGTTCCCACCCCCCTGCCATGGGCAGGGACACCTTCCACTAGATCAGATTGCTCAAAGCCCCATCCAACCTGGCCTTGAACAATTCCAGGGAGGGGGCATATACAAGTTCTCTGGGCAACCTGTTCCAGTGCCTCACCACCCTCACAGTAAAGAATTTCTTCCTTATATCTAATCTGAATCTACCCTCTTTTAGTTTAAAACCATTACGCCTCATCCTATCACTACACTCCCTGATAAAGAGTCCCTCCCCATCTTTCCTATAGGCCCCCTTTAAGTACTGGAAGGCGGCTATAAGGTCTCCCTGGAGCCTTCTCTTCTCTAGGCTCAACAACCCCAACTCTCTCAGCCTGTCCTCATACAGGAGGTGCTCCAGTCCCCTGATCACCAACAAAAAACTGATTTTGTTGTTAAAAAAAGTTCTGCAAATCAGCCAAGAATTTTTATTTCTTAGCTTTTCTGGCTTATATGAAGTAAGCTGCTATGTACTAAGAATACTAAATACTGTGAATATTTATTCTGCTCCAGGTATTGTAACTATTGGAGAGGAAAAGAAGGTTTGCACCACATCAGAAAGTTTCATCAAGATGTGTGACTCTAATGAGGTGAATAAATGTGATAATATTTTTGGCAAATCCATAATATATGTTATAGTAGGAAGTAATTGATGTGCGTTTTCTTCTTACTCTTAATGTTCTAAATCTAGCTATGGTGATCAAATAAAATTGCAGTGGAAAATACAGTTAGCAAGTACTTTTCCTAGTCTTTTACCATGTACCAAATTTAGTCACTGCAATTTCTCCAGCCATTTGTTTTGTAAATACACTTGTATTTTATTTTTTTAAGAATTCCATTGTCATGTATATTTTTACTGAGATGTTTTTGAAAGCTAATGCACCTGCTGCACAATGAATAGGTCTATACAATGAATCACTGTTTGAAGATCTTATGATTACTGTTGTGACAAGAGAGTAAAGATTTCAAATGGATTTGACCAAATCTTGCAGTGTGTTAGGATAATAACTCCTAGTACATTTTTCTTTGTAGTTTTTCCCTTAGGCAAAGGCCACCTATTTCAGTGCAGATGAGGTTTTTGGTTTCGTTTTTAAATGATCAGGGATGAAGACAGGACAAACAAAATTACATCTATCTAAAACAAAAAGAGAGGCTAAAATCTTGATCCATCTGAAGTCAGAGGGTGCTTTGCTAAATGTTCCACTAAGTCTTACTATGTTTGAATAAATCTTAGAGTGAAGGTACACAAGCTGCCTTTATACCAAAACAATCTAAGAAAATGCAACCCTTGCTGTGCAGTCAACACTCAGTGTCTGTGTAAACCAGATCACTGAAATTAAAAACAAATGTAATCATTTGGTTTGGGGTGTGGTGAGGAAGGTGGTTAACTTGGGTTATTTAAGTAACCTGGTTTATATTATATCACTATGAACAAATTTTATTGGAAAATTTGGGAGGGAAGTAAATCAATATATGAGGATGGAAAGCTACAGCTAATGAAGGGAAATGGGGTTTTCTTAGGCTGTCTTTGCCACTAGAGAAACCACCACAAACATTTGTAGATCTAGTAAGGTAGTATTGTAACTGTGAAAAAAAGAAAAAGAAAAAAGTGCTGGAGTGTTTCTTTTTAAACAATTGGGTTTTTTAATGTTTTATAATTTAAATACAATATTTTAAAATAGAATTATGCTTTATCCCTGATATGAGTACTGTAACAGAACAGGTACAAGAACAATGTCATGTAGGGATGTCAATCTTTTGGAAAAAGTATTAGTAATAATTACTTTTGTAGAAGGGTGGCAGCAGGAAGGCAGTTATTTGCTCTACGCTATTCAGACGTTTTGTTCAGTTTCTGTTTAGTGTACCACCATGAAAGTCCTTTTCTTTGTCCCCCTTTGCAGCTAAACATGACATTCCACTTGTTCATTGTGGCACTTGCTGGAGCTGGAGCAGCAGTCATTGCTATGGTAAGCTACCCAACACTCTGTACTTCCTTATGTGAATTGCTAATACATTCTGGTTGTTACTTAGTATCAGTTATTCAATTTCCATACTGTCACTCAATGCTATTACTAAAATATAATTCTGTAATTCAATACTCTCTCATTTTTTAAAAAATATATTGATGGATTCCCTTTGAAGTAGAATATTATGATTACTTTTTTGAATAAAAAACCACCTTTGAGTACATGCTAAGAATTTTTACTATTTTCTTACTGTGTTCAGACAAGTGTCTGAACTCATGTATCTGTCTCATGACCATAGTAATATCCTTTTATGATCTATGCCTTTCTGGGTATTCACAGGCTTGCCACGCTGCTATTTTGGGAGCTGACTCTTGTGTCAGTTCTGTGCATATATGTGAATGTGACAGTTTTTCTGTCAGGACTAATTTTTGCCTTTTTTTTTTTATAATGAAGATTACTTTGAATTTGATGACATTTTGCTAATGAGAATATTCCACTGAGAAAAAAAGTGTATGAGCTAGTGCCCTGCTCTTCTGCCTTTTGTCTGCTATGTCTGCTTAAACATAAAGATATTTTTAGAATGGGGATTCTATTCCAGTATAGGTTTGTATGACACACACTGGATGGGAAATGAAAAATGACTGTTGCTTGGTACTGATGCATTCCATAAGAAAAGTGTTTGTAATGGTGATTACTGTTACTACTGCTACTAGTAATTTTTCATAGAATCCTAGGGCCATAAATTTTTCATTCTTCTTAGAATTACATTTATAAAAAAGGACAATCAGAAACTATTAAATGAAGCTAGTATTCCCATTACATTGGTGATTTTTTTTTTTGTTCTTCTCTGCCATTTTTTCAGTGTTACATGACACCCTGCCAACACAGCAGAGGTAGCTAAATGAAAAAAATATATTTTAAATGTATTTTTTGTTTCAAGACCACAAATAATAAGTATAATAGTAGAATATAATTTATATTAATAATTTAATTGATTTTCCAAACTGAGACTTTTCTGCTTCCAGCTGAAAAAATGGTGACCAAATAGTAATTAATATAATACATATATTAGTGTTAGGAAAGTATATCCAAGAGACCATTAGTTCTTCAGTACATTATTGTTTTCAGTAGTATATTCAGTAGTAGTTATCAAATACTAATTTGTTCAGGTAATAGTTCTGCATTTCAAAGAAGGGTTTTGAATCAGAATAGCCACCAAAAGATTTTCAGTGAAAACAAAGACATCTTCAGTGGAAGCAAATTGAGTAGGTATATTGAGCCACGTAGTTTAAATACATGATACTTTCAATGAAGTTTAAAAAAAACCCTTCAAAGCTCACAGTACCATATCAAAGATGCCATAGATGTTGTTACACCAAGCACTAATCCACTAGGAATTCACTTTGATGGCTTACATTTATTCACATATTTTTGAAGGGTTACACACACCCAAGTATACTTTTTATTGGATTCTGTGACTGCACAGAGCAGGCATGATAAGACTCTGACTGACTGTTTCAGCATAAGTTAAGGATCTAAGTGCTAGTAAATTGTGTAGTGTCCAAAAGGTAGTAAATGTATGCTTTATGAAATGTTTGCAACTGTGTTGTCTATATTTCAATTTCATAATTGTTTGCTTTTAACCTTCCACTGTGATGTTAGGTTCCTGGTGAAGACTAGCACATTCCAGTCTTTGGTGGTGGTAATTTTTAAAACCGGCATACCAGACCCCATTTATGGGTTAGGCAATGTGCTTCACACTTGACACAGTAGCCCAAAGACTGGGGACAGGACATAAGGGAAAGTTCAGAATTTTGTGGTTGGACAAGCAGATGTTAACAGGTTTTCTTTCTTTAAAGGAAGTTTGCTTTCCCAATGAAGAAGTAATTTAAGGGAGAGAAAATGAATTTCGGGTCCTAAATGTCTCATATAGAAAGAAGAAAGAATCTTTTTTCCCCAGAACCTGTGCTCAAATTAGCAGAAGGTGGTAAGGTATCAGCAATGGGCTAGGGTGAGGAACAAAGCGTGCAGAAGCCATTTAAGTCACTGGAGAACCAATGCCCTTCCCTATATGTGCTGTTGCAATAATCACGAATAGGATTTAATGAAGTTACTCTTTGTATATATCCACAACAGTAGCATATCTCCATATTTGTGAAATTTAACAAGACTTCTTAACAGAAAAATGAGATTAAAATACCAGTCCTTTACAAAAGAGAAAGCTTATGAATTTATCGCACTTTATATACATTTCTTTCAAACAGTTACTGTTTGCAGGCAATAGTCTATCTGACTAAAGTAGTAAGTATTTTGTATTTATTACCATCCAGTAACAGCAATGCATCATCAGTGAGACTGCTGAATAACTGAATCGGTAAAATCTGGTCTTTTAAATGACATTTTGAGTCATGACATTGATATACTCCACTATATCCTCACTTCTGGATTTGTGGACGTTGGCAAGAGCCAGATTATTTAATATGTACAGATTTCTTTAACTCTTTTAATGTCAATATTTTTCATGAAATTCACCAAAGAAATCGTCTTGTTCATAAATATTAAGACCATCTGTCACCAGGATAGTTTTCATTAATCTGTATTTTTAAAATATATTTTAGAAAAATGTAGTCATTTATTGCAAAAACCACAAAAAAATTTCTTAATACTTGCAAAACCATTTGGTCACAAGTGATAATTTTTCCATATCTACTATAATCTGTCTCAGTCTCAGGTTTATATATGAATGTTAGAATTTTTTCACAATTCACTAGCTGCTTCTTTAGTCTCCAAAGGAGAATGCTGTTTTGGGGTTCAAAAAGAGAACTGGCCTACAAGTTAGGATTGATATATAGAAAAACTCATGTATTTTTTACAGTATATGTCAGGGAAAGCTTTAGTTTGCAGAGAAGGAAAATATCAAATAGTTTGTTTTGAAAATTTATCATTCTTAGATTTCAGCCCAAGATGAAAAAAACCTGATAGGATTATTTATGTTGTAGATGCTTTTTGTGAGTCTTGAGCACAGAAAAAATAGCCAGGATTTTGAATATACTTAATTTGGACTATGTATGATTCTGAATGTTACTGTTCTTTCTTATATCTGAATGGATAATAAATGGATATAGAAATAATCATTGAAGTAATACATATTAGTTTTACTGTTTTCAATGTTGTATCAGAAACAGAAGACATGAAGTTGTTTAAATGTAAACTCTACCATCCCAAAGGGTTGATTTTAACGCTAGTAAGCATCCTGCCTGTGCTGTTTTCCCGAAACCACTACAGCAAAACTGAATTATGAGATACACAGTTTCACTTCTCAAAAGTTACCATGTGAGCAGTACTCTTCCACGTGAACTTCCACAGAAGTTATGTCCTGTAAGATGGAGATGCAATCAATTCTCCTGAAACAAGAACAGGGGAAATGTATGTGGTCTAGTTTCTCTCTCCCAGTAGGATTGTGTTCTGCAGGATATTAGATGCATGTAAGGGGAGAAAAAAAATTATTTAGACTTCTGCCCTGCTAAAATAATGACATGTCCCAAAAGGAAAACAAAACCAAAACAAAACCAAAACCCTTCGTAGCCTAGATGTAATTCTACAGTTTTGAAAGACTGAAGCATACTTTCACCTTATAAAGAAATCTAAGCACGAATGTTTCATAGAGTATGGAAAGACCCTGTGCTATCTTGCATATGTCTGTAATTGAAACATCCTGAGGCAGACTGCCCTGCTTCAATTTGGATAAGCCTTGACAGGGCCCCACTGGCTTCAGGCTGTTCAGGTCATGGAAGTGTGAAATGCAATTAGACAGCCACTTAGAGATTACCTCCTTAGCGTGTTATCTAGGAACTTGGTGTTAAAAAAACAAGGGTGGTGGGACTGTTAAACATATATGTCATTGTATAGCATGGATATGTATTTGAGATTATATTCATTATATAAGCTAAACTAGTTGCTTCAAGGAAAGTCATCCTACTTATAGTGAATGTGAACTCTGAGAGTTTTCAACAGTTATGCCAGAAGTTTGGTTCTGTAACTTTTTAAGGAAGGGATGGGTGAAGAACAGGAGTTTAACGAAGGTCAGACTGTGACCAACATACATGCAGAATAGTTTGTCTATTTTTTAGTAGAAGAAAAATGCCAAGTGAAACTGCAAGACATTAGGTTTAAATTTGTCTCTTACTGGGTCTTTACCAGATATTTTGTGAGGATAAGAAATGTGCCTACATGGTCCTATTTTTCATCACATACTCTTCAGTTGCAAGGCTTTCTGGCACATGTGTTTAAAAAGGTCAGGAAGATCTGAGTACACTGCTCAGATACCCCCCACTTCTAGGATTCTCATGTCTGCCATCAGTTCGAGGTTCACATTGTATTTTTTTAATTGAAATCTTACCCTCAAAGGACCAGCACTGGTGTTTTCGCTGGATGTGAACTGTAATTGTCTGAGATGACAGAATTATTAGGATTACCAGCCTGTTTCCTTTGATTTTTCTCAAGAGTTTTACTGTGGAGGAAATTTAAGGGATTTCATTCAACGGAATAGGGATTCAGCATTAGTGTCTCTCATTCGATCTAGAAATGCCTGATCCAGACACTAGTCATGGTGAAAGCTTTTTCAGCTGAGTTAGATACAAGGTGTTTCTTTTTCTTCTGTGCTAAATCATAACCAGAAAGTGTCCCAGAGTAACACAGTACATGCTGCCATCTCCAGCACTTGCACTATCATCACAGGTTGTGCTGCTAGTGTTTTACTATAGATATTAAGAAACTCCTAAAGATATGTAGAAATACTACTACCTGTACTCTTTTTCCTCAGGGAAAGATTCTCTAAACACTTTTTCCTATTTTATGGCTCCTCATCTTAGACTGTATTCCTCAAATAGGGATTAACTGGGTGAAAGCTTGCCATAAACCACCAGGACAAAAAAGACACCAAAGACATTTGGTCCTTTGAAGGGTTTCAGAATGCTTTCCTTGATCTTAATTATCCAGATTAAGAAATGTACATTAGCCTGCAGTAATCAGAAACTATTCCCACAAAACATTTCTGGAAAAAGCCAACATTGGCATTTCCAAAAAAGAAAGAACATACTAAATTGGTTCTGTTCATTTAGTATGAATCTAAGATACTCATATATCTACAACAGTGCGATATGAACAGGAGAATTTGCATAATCTCAAGGTGTTTTTAAGATTAATCTATTCCGTTTTCCACTAGTTGAATCCTAGTTTAGTTTCTCAATTTCTTAGGAGGGGTGGAATCTTTTTGATTTCAGGAAATTATTTGTGGCCTCTGGGGCAGCTGATTAACATAATTATAAGAGATGGTCTCATCAGAAAGTATCTGAAAGCTTGCTAGGGGAGCAATAAATATCCAGAGAGTCCTAGAATAAACCAACTGAATACCATTTGTCATGGTTTAACCCCAGCCAGCAACTGAGCACCACACAGCCACTCGCTCACTCCCCCCCGGTGGGATGGGGGAGAGAATCGGAAGGGTAAAAGTGAGAAAACTCGTGGGTTGAGACAAAGACAGTTTAGTAAGTAAAGCAAAAGCTGTGCATGCAAGCAAAGCAAAACAAGGAATTTATTCACTACTTCCATTGGGCAGGCAGGTGTTCAGCCATCTCCAGGAAAGAAGGCTCCATCACACGTAACAGTTACTTGGGAAGACAAACACCATCACTCTGAACGTCCCCCCCTTCCTTCTTCTTCCCCAGCTTTATATGCTGAGCATAATGTCATATGGTGTGGAATAGCCCTGTGGTCAGTTGGGGTCAGCTGTCCCAGCTCTGTCCCCTCCCAACTTCTTGTGCCTACTCGCTGGTGGAGTGGGGTGAGAAGCAGAAAAGGCCTTGACCCTGTGTGAGCACTGCTCAGCAAGAATAAAAACATCCCTGTATTATCAACACTGTTTTCAGCACAAATGCAAAACGTAGCCCCATACTAGCTACTATGAAGAAAATTAACTCTACCCCAGCCAAAACCAACACACTGCTACTGAACATTTTTATTTTCTGGCTGAAGACAGAGCCAACAGAGCATGTCCTAAGGTGAGAGGGGGACAAGTTTTGAGAAGGTCAGAGGCTCCTTGCAAGCAGATCCAGCAGACTGAAGGTAGGACATTTGAGGTCCCCCTTCAAAAGGAAAGCTTTCAAAGTCTGCAAAAGTCCTGAAAGGCCCAGATCTGGGAAGGTTAAGTGAACAGGAGAGCAGTTCATTGCTCTAATAGGCAGCCAAAGTAGACTATAGATGGCCATAAGCATGAAGACTAAGAAAACTAACTGAATGCAGATACCATGCGATTGCCCCTGAAAGAGGAGTTTTGAATAAAGTATTTTTGGCAGCAGTTCCTTGGAGGCCTCAGCTTCAGTCCTTCTATTTTCATTGTGTTCAAATTTATCACTTGTTTGATCATTCATTGCCACCATTCAGAAGATGGGACATCTACCAGTTGTTAAGCTCAGTCACTGGCAGCCATACCATGTGATTCTTGTAAACTACTAAGATGCATCTCAAAGGCAATTAGGGTGTTTTACATCCTCCATTTATAATGGAAAACATTTGCAGAACGTACTTTTTCTACTGGTAAGATACCTTCCACCGACTTTCAGATTAAATTTATTCAAAGTCACATGAAAAACATTTGTTCACGTGACAATATTGCCAATATCCTTTAACTGGTGTTTAATCCTCAGATGTATTCATAGACATTCTGTCCTCCCCATTTGCTAACATAAATAAACCAAGCTCTTTGGGAGTATATCATCATAGCTCATCCACTGATTTTTTGTTGGCTGCAAGTGAGTCGGGTCCAATCTCCAATACCCACCAAAAAGTTGTGTAATAACCACAGGCTGTGAGGTTTTCTTCCCCTACTTTTCAAATATTTTTTTAAATTTTGTTTTTTGATGGAACACTTGGAAAGCTCTTAATTTTGTTTTCTTAAATAAATAAATAAATGTATTTTTACATATGAAAAATGAATGGAACATGAACATTGTTTCTGCTCCATTCAAGATGTATACAGAAGTTGTCTTTTAAAATCATACCAATCCCTTTTTTTGTTTTTTTATGCATTTTAAAGAATTACATAAATAAATTGTTGTGTAACTAATAGTGAAATAACATTACTAAATTAAATGGTGACAGGTGTGTGCCCTTTTAAGATCTCAAGTTTATTTGTAACTATATTTTGACTAGCTGAACATATTTTTCAATTTTTGACAATTTTTTCCCAAATTAGCTGATTTTGACAAAATAGCTAGAGTTGTAGATGAAAGAAAGAATTCATAACTAAATGGAAAGCTACCACTAACTTTAACAAGAAAGAAAAAGCAAATCTTTCTGTAATTGTATTAGATATGTAATCATAAGACTACAGATGTGTCTACAGCATATTTCTGTCTTAAGCAACTACTTTAACAAATAGTGATTCAATGGGGAAAAGTCTACAAGAAATAACCAGAAGGCATTTTTCCACACAGATTTGTAGAGTAGCTGAAATAATAAAGCAGGGATGATTTGTTGATTTTTCAGTTCTTTTAATTTTTTGGTAGCCATTGCTACCAAGTGCTAGTTACAGTAACAGTAACAGCTGTGAGCTGAGTAATCTGAGGATTAATGAAGCTCAAGCTTGAACTTCACATCGTATTGCTGTACTACTTCTTGAATTAACAATGCTTAGTTCCTTCTGATGAAAACCCAGTCTCTATCCTATAGCTTTCAAGTCTGAACTTGCTCTATTCTGACTAGCTCTGTTGATTCCTAACTCCGCGTTACCTCTCTTACAGGTCCATTATCTCATGGTCTTGTCTGCCAACTGGGCCTATGTGAAAGATGCTTGCAGGATGCAAAAATATGAGGATATTAAATCAAAGGAAGAACAAGAGCTTCATGATATTCATTCTACTCGCTCTAAAGAGCGGCTCAATGCTTACACATAAAAGAAATCTTGTCTTACTTTCTAACATGTGAATGCTTTGTTGTTTAACTAAAGGCCATCCAACCATTTTAAAAACAATTGAAAGTGCTTCTCACAAAAGATAGTTTGGGTGACTTACATATCACCCGTGTACAATTCTTGTTGTCTAGAACTTGGTTTCTTAATTAGTTCTTACTTTGTGTGACCATTCTCTACCACAAAGCTCCTAAATAGCCTTTCCTGAATCCTTTTAAGCTAATTAGTTCTAGATCAAGGATACTAAACTATTGTCAAATACAAATATGTGTTTGATTTTTTTAATCACTTTGTATGTGTTATGCATAACACCTTTTGCATTGTTTCTTATATGTTTTTGGAAAAAAAGTAGCTTTTTATACTTTTTAGTTTTGAGTTCAATAACTACTTTAACTACAGGTATACTTCAAAGGGACCATTGTACATGATGTACAATATATAAAGAAAACACTCTGATGACTTTCCTTTATATTTGGAAAACTTGCCAGGTGGACCCTGATCAACTTGAATGAAGGTCCTAAGAACGTTTTAAACAATCAAAGGTGCAATTTCTAAATTTGTAATAGTGGGTAAAAAAAAAAGAAAAAAAAAAGAAAAAATAAAAAGAAAAAAAAAAAAGAAAAAAGTGCTTCTTATCTTTGTTAACATTGTATTATTATTGATGTTTTTAAAGAATATTCTCTTGTTCCAAGTTCCATGGGTGATAATTCCTGTTTGTATTGTGAGCATGCAGACCGTGGTGCTAACAATGCATGGCCACTTGCCTTTTGAAGGAATTCAATACCACGGCTACCTGTTAAAGAGTTATGGTATATAGACAATTGTTAATTAAGTGATATAGTTATCCATAGTTTTTTACAGAATGATCTCTCTTTAATTCAATGATGGTTATGCTGAATTGGAGCTGTTCATGTGATGATGTAAGAAATTACTGCTTAGCTACATTTATGAAAGTAATATATCAAAAATACAGTGACCGTAGGAGTCAGATGTCTTTTTACCTGCTTTAAAAATTTAAATGGATTGCACCTGTCTGAGCTGTAAAAGATATATTAAAAGAGACTTCCATAAATGTTATAGCTTGGCTTCTAGCTTTCCTACACATATTGGTTTACCTGTATTATGTTAAAGTAAGGTGAAAGACCACTACAAGAGCTTATTATTTGAAAGTGTAGTAATATATTTGAACCTTTATTTTGATAGGAAAAAGTTGTCAGAAAGATAGGTCGTCTTAATTTGAAAGAATCACCTGTATCAAAAACAAAACAAAAAACCCTGTTTAAGAAAAGGCAGTATTATTGGACCAAATTTGGTGGATTTTTTTTTTTTTTTGCCTATTTCTAATGCTACAAGAATGCTGTAAAGTGTCTCTTAAAGTGATGTAGCCTGACAAGACATTTTTGTCAGTGTTAAAAATCTTAGGTAGTTTTGTGCACTTATTGGACCATTGTGAATTCTCTCTCAGTGTAAGTGCATTTCTAATAAAACTTCTTGAGTAAAACTCTTCTTTGTACTATTACTAGTCATGCATCATCAGTAATTTTTAACAATTCTTGTAGTAAGTAGAGGGTAATACTATAGTTATTTGTGGCATGATAATGCATTAAGTAGTATTAGTTGATTGAATTTTTTTTCTTTTTCTTTTCTTTTGCTTGGTTTGGGGGTTTTTTGGTTGTGTTTTTGATTTGGGGTTTTGGTTTTTTTTTTACACTTAGGCTGTCCTACGGGGTCAACAGTTTTCTGATAATGTGCAGTACCAGTATTACAGTTCTACAAAAAGTATTAGGAACCTCTTTTGGATTCTATATTGTAGTGTTTCAGTTTTGTGTCTTAAAACGTTTGTGCTGATTTTTAAAACTATGTCTTTTAAACTCATGTAATGATGTTAATGCTTTTGGCTCTTCTCTGGTATTAGAGTTTGTATTTTCACAAAGAATGCTTTGTAGCAGGCATTACGATTAATCTGTTTTGTACATAAATGTGCCAACAGCTTGATGGTGGCGTTTTTGAAATGTAGAACAAAGTGCTTGCAAAAATGTAATAAACACACTTGTGTACTTTGTGTACTTATTAATTGTTTGTGTTGCGTAGTTTTTTCTTTGCCTATACTGGACAAATCATTGTAACCAGAAATGAAAGAAGCTTGTTCCTTCTATTATCCTTGCTATTGGAGGACTGTTCTCAGTATTATGCATTTTTTTGTACAACCTACTTTTCAAGGAGATAGTTCCTTTAGCAGAAATTATGAGAACAAAGAGTAACATTTTAAAAATAATGATCTGGAGATGTTATATTAATTATAGAATATGTCTTTGTCAAATCTGTGACAAAAAATTCTTGTTGCAATGAATAATTAAAAAAAAAAAATCCAAACTCTAAAGAGTGATACTCTTATCCCCTTTCAAGACGCAATTTCCTCTGGCCTGTACCTTTACAGATCACACACAGGTAAAAGTACAGTGTGTAGCCGCCCCATGGTTAGAAATTGTGCCTCAGTTTTGGGTAGTTTGTTCCACTGAATTAAAACTCTGGTCATTGCCCATGCACAGATTACTTCAAATATGTCTCTTAATCAGCATTTAGTATCAGAAATTATCTATCCTAAGAATAAGAGAGTAAAATAATTTCTAAGAGCAGAATTTCATAGGCTAGGAAGAGCAAGGTAGCATGAGCCATACTTGTTATATTTTTAACATATCAGTCAAGAGAACAACTGGGCAAGATTCACATTACTGTGGTGCCATTTGGAAAAAGCTCAACAGAAGCTGGTGTGACGTTAGTTTGAATGTTGCTGAGGATACTGATACGTGGATGTTACAGTAGCTAATGTTTTAAAACCTTGATAACATTACTACATTACGTGTGTGCACGTAAAGTAATTTAAATGGTTGAGAAATCTACAGCTGTGCCAATTAACATGATATCACTAAGAAAAATTAATTATAATACAGTTCCACAATGTGTTTGTTTCTCAGTTAACTAGCTGTTATATAGCTCTTTGTGCGCTCTTGATGAGAACATGTGCCATAATGGCAACCAATTTTTCATCAGCAGCACAAGCCAAGGGAGTAGAGGAGCTTCCCACAGCACAGCACATCAGTCATAACTGGTTCACTTCAAAGTCTGCACATATTTGGTTTATTGCAGACTCTTCTCTGTTTGTTGACAGCCTAAGCTGATTTATCCTGAGGTAGGTTGCATGGATCTTGATTTCTATTGACTCTTATGTGCTTAGTCTAAACCTGTGACTATCATGCTTTTCAGAAACAAGAAAACCAATTGTAGATCAATCCACTTGGTGCAGTTTTTTGTTACACAAAAGGGTGTAGTTCAATGAAAATTCCAATTTAAGAAGTTTCCAGCCCTAGTTCCTCAGTTTTGCATTTTCTTCACAGTTTACTATGCCCCATCAATAGTGCTAATAGCATGTTACAACACAGATCCAAAAATTGCTTGAATTCGAAATCCTTCCCACCCATTTTCTCCTGTCCACATCACCTCATTTTTTTTGCACAAGGTTATTTTATCCCTCAGCAGGATCATATCAGCGTTTCTGTTTTCAGCACAACCACACAAACCATTTAATCAGCATGATTTAAGCAATAGTGAAGTGCACTGCAGACGTGGGGATGAGTGTCCACAGCAGGGGTGGAGAGAAAGGGAATTTTTAAGCCAGCCTTATTCATGAGGCCAAGGTATCATATAGTTCATGTTTCTAAATAGTTAATGGTATTTTTTTTGTCACAGTAGGTAAAATAAAACAAGAGGATTTCTACTATAATTGGAAATATATCTATAAATTCATTGGTTTAAATAATATATGCCATTATTAATCTTAACTTAGTGCAGTTATTTAAATTGTAATATGTATGCATTGATCATAAGTATATGTTGACCATGACTGTGGTTGCCATTCACCTTCAGTTGGTATAATAGATTTTTGGACAGAACATTTTTGTACTGTACTTCCTATAATAATCAATGGCAAAAGTTTATAGAGTTCTTTCCATCATTAAGATCCAATGCATTTTTCAATCATTCAGTTCTGGGTTACCACAAGTATTAATATAGCTGGTTTTCCGAAGAACACAGCTCAATTCAGCTATGCCATAAAAGAGCAGACTATAATGCATTTCATCCCAGGAAGGGAAAGGTGGTGTTTATACAAGCTCTCTCCTTAAAAAAAGCAACATTTTATTTCTGCTGGGTTGCACAGAAACCCTGCAAATAGATGTTGTTAGGCAGCAAACTAATTTATGTCTCCAGGTGATATCAGATTTCAGCACTGCCTCCATTTTGGGTAGATATCAATTGAAGAGAACAAGCTCAAAGCACTTAATCTATTTAACATCTCTTTCTGTCCCACGTGAATTCTTCTGACTTGTATTTTTTACAAGGGAGGAACTCCAGCAGTTTCTGAGTTTTGAGATTTTCAACTATAATTTCTTGTTCTTTCAGATATCTGCAGAGGATCCCAACACTTCAGAGGGTTACTCCTGTATTTAACTGTTATTAGCGATGATGGCAACAGGTAAGTGATTTTGCTGGTACAGTCAGAGAGCTGGTTACTAGTACAGAAGTGGATAATCTGCAGCTTACAGTAGTCTAAGCATCAGCCAGGAAACTTGCAGCTATTCTGCAGGGAGAAATTTTTCCTGAGAAAATGGTTCTGCCCACGTGTACAAGCTGCTGTGGACTCTTTCCCCATGTCAAGTGGAGTCTGCCCAGATAAATGCAAGCCCCAAGGAAGATCGTTTGAGTTGCTCTTTGAATCGGCAGTTCTGATCTGCCTGCTTTTTTTTGCATTGCTGAACTTCCCATGGCTGAAAGGGATGATTTGGGGGCAGGTATAGCTCCTCTAGAAGTGGTGAGGTAATGTTAAACAGAAACTCTTTTCACAGCAGCTGGCACAGCTATAGCGATAACACAGCAACAACTGAAATTTTGCCACTAGATCCCAATCATACTAAAAAAACCTTGAAAAAATTAACAAGAGGCTTGCACGAATATCCTATGGTTCTGCATGTGGAGCTACTCAAGCCAGAAATGCTGCGTAGGCCAGAAAAGTGATGATAAGAGCTAGGTTTTCCAAAGCGTCTAAATGTTTTTTCTTCTCAGCTGTCCAGGAAAAATGATACTTATGCATGAATCACTTTCCTACAGTTAGGAGGGAATATTTTGGTCTCTGAGACTGTAAGTCCTGCATTTTTTTAAAGAGGTTTACTCACCTGTACTTCTTCTTAAGGATAAATATTAATTTAAGAATGAATCTCACCGGGGAACAAATTTATCCTCAACAAGTTCATGTCCCAGTTAAAACATGCAAATCAATTCCTGGCATTTTATAATTCAGTCAGTTTAGTTTGCATGTACAATCACACCCTCACAAGTTCTGTCTTTTGGAATAATAAACTAAATCACATGGTTAGACAGAGAGGCAAATTGTCAGGCTCATCAACTGGCTGTTTTGAGCTGATTAAGCAGACTGAAACCTTTCTCAAGAAGGCAGCGTTGAACCCCTCATATTGATGCCATCTTTTGAAACATGAAATAGTATGTTAGGCAGGAATACCTCATTAAGGTATTTAATTCATGTCTGTGTTCTCCTTTCATAATTTGCTTTTTCTCCTTGACATGCTGTTCCTTGTGCCGTAATTTTAAGTGGAACTGAAGCAACATAAAACATGCTGCTACTGAGAAGGGGAGATCTCAGCAGTGCGACTGAGTGGTGTGCCACGTGGCTGGAAACAGGGATGAGGACAGTGAAAAAGAGCAAGACAGGGACAAGGAAATTTAAGATTTTCCCTTCCTAGTAAGCCCCAGCTGCAAGATAATAAGCTGGGCTCAGGACCTGTACCTCAATTAAAGAATTATATACAGGTATGCCTCATAGGACTCATGGGCTCAAGTAGTAGTGAGAGTTTCTGACAAGGTACAAAGGCAAATACTGCCTGGAACACACTGATTTTGGGCAGTCCAAAGCCATGTTTCTCCTTAAAGGAGCAGATGGCTGAGAGAAATCTGTAGCTGCAAGTCACCCTTAATTGTCACAGTAGGACCAAGTTGCTGGTGGTCTGGCCATGTGTTCTCGGTTTCCCTTCCCAGCATGAGTAACATGATGGCAGAGCAGATGTGTCACATATGCAGCTGCATGGAACAATCAGGTAGAGTTTGTGTCATTTAAAGCAGCCCAGGGGATGATGCAGAAGAGGACCACTGCTGCAGACATAATCCTGGCCCCACTGAAGCAAGGTTATATTTCACTAACAGAAGAGAACAAAGTCAGTATTTGAGGTTGAGCAGTCTGGAAAAATCTGGTGTTTGCTTAAAACCAAGTGAGACATGTTAGGATTTTTTGCAATGTAATAGCTAAAGTTGCATTGCATTTTTTATTGCGTTTTTCATATCTTTTAAATATACACACACATGTATACAATATATAGTCTAATAAAATAGATTTTTTTTTAATATACAGTTACTCAGTGCTCTGTTGTCTGAGATTATACTATTCAGTTATAGAAGAAGAGTCAGCTGAGATCCTGCAGACTTTTATACTATTCTAATGTCCTGTGGGCCTGTAAGCCCATTATCTTTATTCAACAGGGTTTTTTTAGAATCCACAGTAAAAAATACAATTAATGGGTACCTGGATAAATCAAATACACTTGAGAAGACACAGCATGACTTTTATAAATGGAAGTCTATTAACAAACCTACTGGAGTCTTTTGAGGGTGTCAGCAGCCATGTGGTTATCAGCAGTCTCTTTAATTTCCAATTTATTTAGGCATCCAAAAGGCTTTTGACACAGTTTCTTGTCAAAGTATTTTAAGACTAATCAGCTATAGGCAAGTCCTTATATGGGCATATAATCGATTAACAGGTAATAAATAAGACAGTTCTTACACTGGAGGAAGGTCATTTTTGGACTCTGGGTTCTAGACTAGCTCCTCTTTGAGAATGGTCGGTCCTGAGTCTATACGGACACCTCCATCGCTCTCAGGCAGAGTATGTGGTCATTTCTGTGTTTTACGAGGATGGTTGTTTTGGACTACTCTGTCTTTTGCAGCACACGGCTTGCTTTTCCTCGTTCCTAGTTTGAATTCATCTTATCTTAGTCATTCTTGAGCCAGGGGAAAATGTTTCTGCTGTAGGTGGTGAGCAGCAACCAGTTTCCTCACTGAAGAGCTGCCACTTCTGTTGCCCCAATACTTCTCTTTAGCTAGTTGACATCCTCTATCCTGAACAGACCCATGTGCATCCCCTCCTCCTTTGAAGGTTGTTACAGCTGTATAGTCAGAGAATAAACCTCCATGCTACACCAATATTAATGCTACCCTTAAAGAAAAATAGGAAATTCAATGAATAGGTGAACTTTTTTTCTCACAAGAAATGGCATTCATTTTACTCTACCATATTCATCAGATACTTGTGCAAATTATAAAATAATCTATGAAAATAATAACAGCTTTGACTCTTCTTTATGAGCCTAGCAGCTTGTTTTGATTTCTGCTAATAGCAGGCCTCTGGGCCTTCATAGTGTTATTTTTTTCCCCCTTCAGATCTTCCAAACAACCTGACAGAAATGTTAAACGTAATAGTACTTGGGATTTCTCCCAGAATTTAATGTGTGTAAGTATGTGCGTGAACAGATTTTTTTTTTTTCCCTGTCTTTCTTTAACAAGATAAATACTGCTTTTCCCCTCCCTGTATAGTCTCTGGAGTGTAACCTCAGGTGCTGCAACTTCATGCTTGCTTTCCCCTAACCCTTTTTCTGGTAATCCCTTTCACCAACACTTCTCTGCCCCTGGGCAACCCATTGCTGGGCCCAGCTTCCACCTTCATCTCTGCAAGTCAGGTCTGCTCTGGCAGCAGGCGGCCGAGAATGGCATTGGGATTAATCTTACCTGACTCTGAGCAAACGTGAAGCTCTACCCAGTTAAGTCCCTGCCACGGTTACTCATCATGCTTCTCCTGGCACGTTCTCAGCCTGATTATCCAAATTTGAGGAATAAGCATAACGCGGGTACCCTGGGAAAATTATGGAGAAGATGTTAACTAAGGAGAAAAATCTGAGCTCCTTAGAGATATTTCTATCATCCTTCAATATTCTTAGTGTAAAAATAAGGGAAAAACAGGAAGTGGGGGTATCTTTATACATACAATCTCATGTTACTGTAAATCCTATGCAAATTTGTGCTATCCAATACTTTTAAATTGATATTCAAGATTTATTGTTGTTCTTCTTTAAAATCAAACAAAATAATAAATAATAATATTAGACAAAAGAATATTTTCCTAAATCTGGGAAAGGGTGTTCATCTGGGACAGAGCAGCTGATAATAAAGAAACACAAATCCTCTAAGTTCATGAAAAAACGTTGAAAGTAATAATGTGAGTTCATGCCATAATTTATATGATATGCTTCAGTGAACTATAGGAGGTGTTAATTGCTTTTCCTAAGGAAGAAAGTTTATTAAAAAAAGAGAATAAAAAATCTCCTTATTTAAAATACAAGACCAGCTAACAGTATTCAGGAATGACATGCATTTTAATGTTTTGATAATTTGTGTACCATGTGATATTTTTGCATTTTGACAATAAATAAATGGATTCATAGATCCATTTGTATTTAATTTCATTAAAATATAATAGAGAGCCATGTGCATTGAAGGAGCCATCAAACTGTGAAAGTCGTCTGCTCTTACCGAAGGTTTCCTTGTGTGCCATGGGGAGCAGTAAGAGTTTGTTATCTGCATTAATCTCTTTAACTGCATTAAATTCTTGAGAACAAAATCCACTCAGTTCCTGGACTAGTATATGGGCCAGATCTGTGGAACAGGTATTTATAACTAGACATGCAGACAATTTGACTATGTTCCAGAGTTAAACTCTGTGTCAGAGGTTTTCCCAGGAGGCTAACTGAGAAGACTGCATAATTTGTGACTCTTTTTAGGGCCATAGTCCTTCTAATAATTCTATTGTTTTGTTTTCTTTTATCTGACTGAAAAAAAAATTAAAGAAAAAATTATAGAGAGCCTTCTGAGTGAAATCAAATCTGTGTTTGATCTGACATTGTTTTGGCTACTGCTTGTGAGTTTTTGGTTTGATGCTAGACAGGGACAACAAATACACAAATCTAGCGTTACACTTCAATTTAATAAATGTTGCAGAGATTATGCTTTTCTTCTCCATTATGAAGCACAGATCATGGTCAACCAGTATAACTGACTGTATTGCCTTGAAAATCTGGCGTCAAAATTCTCATTTGCCTGCAGAAAGGTACCCTTACTTATTCCATATTTTTATTTTGGCAGCTGCCATCCTGACTTCATATACTTACAGCTGACCTAATTTAATTTATTCTGTGTTGTAAGTAGAGAGACTTTGTCAATAGGATTCAGTTTGTTTGATGTTGAAGTTTCTGGTCATTTTAAAAACATTTTTTATTATTTTTGTAATACATTTTTTCTGTATGAATTTTTGAAAATGCAATAATCTCAGCTTTATTTCTTTCTAGGAATTTGTTCAGACTGAGAAATCTAACTAAACTAACTAAATGTACTTATGCTTTCTTTTTAAAGCATTATAATTTTCAAGAGGTCTCTGAAGTTCAAAGTTAATCTTTCTTCTACCTAAATGATTTTATTCACAAAAAAATGGATGTACTCAAGTAAAAGTGCTGTGGTGACACTGAAATTGGGTATTAGACATATCTTTCTGTCCTGAATTACATGTCAGCATGTGCTACAAATAGCCTATGGAGTGGTGTGCTGGTTAAACCACCTTCCTATGAAATTCAGGCAGTTTGTTTCTTGATGACCAGACCCATCGGACCTGTTTGATGTAAGTTACATAAACATCAGTGAAAAACCCTAACAGAAGTGAAACTATTATGGAATTAATATTTTTTTTTTCTGCCCATATGACAGAGCTCAGTGTTCTAATCACAGCCGTATAAGACGCTATTGTGGGTAAATTGAAAGCGTGTTGATCCTCATGCTTATTCCTCATTACACTTAAGTATCTTTATATATATAAAAAAATAAACACAGCACAAAGAGATTATCCATGTAATGTATTATTTTGTAGCTTTTAACGACCATGAGGAAAATGGTTGAAGCATTTGCCACATGACTGTGGCAAATCTCATACTGAACTTTGTAGAGTACTGACATCTGGTGGTAAAAATACTTTAAACAGAAAGATGTGGCTAATAAGTCACTTCGAGACAGTATGATTTTAAATAATCGCTTTCAGTAGATTACTCCAATCTGTTTATTTTCTAGCTCTGTATATTTAGAAATTATTCTGTAACATAGCTTAAAAACATCAAAAACTCTGTCTTTATATAAATATATAGGTAGATTCATCCCTTAAATCTTAGTCATAATTGGTAAATTGACAGGAAGTGAATAACTAAAGGATTTCAGTGATGAACTTGACTTCTTGGCATTACTTGTTATTCTAAAAGGATTTTTTAATTTTTAGCAGTTTTTGCCACCTGCTTGAGAAATAGCATTTGTATATAATTATTGTTGCAAGACAATACTCTGAATCAACCCACTCCCCAAATACTACTTATTTGTATAGTATGGGGCTTTTTTTTTTTATATATTACATGTATTTTTATATATTACAATTTATAAAAATGCTTACCTACCTTAGCTGGTGGGAAAAAAGGGCTGCTAGCCTTTTAGAAAGGCTTTATAAAAGTTTCTATTATAGAAACTTTATCACTTTCTAGAATAAACATTCATTTAATTAAACTGATGAGTGGTAGTAGCGGCAGCTTCCAGCTATATCTAAACCTTATTTGGCATTAAAGCAACAAGCACAGTTCTAGATTCACTTGGAGCAGAGCTGTGCTTGGTTTAAAAGCTATGGGGTCATGAGAAAACCATGAGCCAACTCAACTTGGTAAGGACTGCGGTAGGTGGCGGTTCCTCTGTAGACATGGAAGTTGCATGTTAAGCTGCCTTGATATCTAGCTAGACAAGCAGCTGTTCAAAAACAAGTTGTGTTATCGCTAGAACCTAAAACATAAAGGGGGATAGACTGGATGACACTTATGGTCATTCTAGATGCCTTAGGGTATGGTCTTCAGCTACTACTGGTCTTCAGCTACTACTCCAGAAGGGGTGTCAAACACAATATGTCTTGCATCTGTTAGCCCTGTGAAGGGTATCAAACACCCTAAAACATGCAAAATGACACTAAGTTACTAGACTTAGGTAAGTGAGCCTTACATCTCTTGATCTCCAGTGTTTTGGCTGGGGCTTCTCAGCACAAGGAAGTCAGTAGAGCCAACCCTGCTGCTGCTGTCTCTGGCTTAGCCCTCCAGTCTGGGCTCCTTGGCAAGAAGACAACAAAGGCAAATCCATCTGTGGCTCTTCCGGCTCTCACAGGATCCCAGCTGGAGGAACAACGTGTACATACATCACAGATGTAGTCCTGGTCTTGATATAGCATTTCCCCTTAACAGATAATTAAAATATAGGTCTGATTTAATACGGAAAATAGGAAGACTTATGCCTTAGGGCAGATGAGAAGTAATTGCTAGTAAGGCAAAGAGGATGTGATAAGAAAAAGAGGAGACAAGACAAAATGAGAGATGGCAGGATAACAACAACTAAGGGCCTTAAGGGGATGGGAGTGAATCAGAGCTTGATGCGATGTAGCAGGGAGCCCTGAGAGTAAATACAGAGCAGGGACGGGTTTTGCCCAGAACAAGGGACAGGGTGGGAAACCCACTGAAGGGAGGAGATAATCACAAATCTGATATGAGACTAGAGGGCAGATTTGAATGAGCAGGAAAGAACTGAAAAAAAACCCATGTGCAAATAGATGTTGAGACGAGATATGTAAAACTATTTAGTAGTATTTGGAGATCCTGGACATGAGTCCAGAGAGAAAGTAGTTGTGGACAATTTACAAACTGTTGGACCTTGATATGAAAAATAAAGAGCTGTCAAGAGACACTCATATTAAATGCCTCTTGACTGTAAAACATCTGGGAACACCTGTAATAAGGCTGAAATACAAAGTTAAAAGAAAGACTTCCTCTGTAAGTCTGTGAGTCACTGCAAAGTGACTCAGTCATTGAGACTGAGGAAGATCACATAAGAACAGGGAGCAGAATGAAATAAGAGTGTTTCCTTTTGAATTTATTTGTAATATCAGAATTATAGCAAGCAGCAAAAAGATTTTAAACATCTGATGGGATTTCTCTGACATGTTTTAGAAAAGTTGTGTAGAGTATTAAGAATTTATACATCATATAATTACTGGAAATAAAACAAGCATTCCAAAAGGTAATCTCTTTCCATAAAAATGTAAATGTACTTTATACTGCTGTTTACCCAGTCTTCTGTAGTTTGCTTTTCTGCTCCATGACTTTGGAAATGGAAAATGCCTTACTATATTGAGACTGAGTCTTCACATTTCCAAAACCTATCAATGTACCACTGAACACCATAAAGGGATTTATAGCCTGTGTGATTAGGCTGGCACCACTTGCTGGTAACTTTTTATTTTTACTTATGAAGATAACGATAGTAATGAAAAAGATAAACCTAACAAAACCAAGGAAATTAAGTATAGTGCAAATATTTGCTTTTTGGTTCAGAACGTATTATGCTTTCATATTTGTGGCAAGACAAATCCTTTATGGAAAATGAATTTGTCTGCACTGCTGCCCAGCCAGGAGGAAACCAATGAGCTGGTCCCCCAGGAAGCAGACAGCTTCTCAAGCTTTCAGCCAGAACTAATGCAGAGCTCATGCCAAAGCCTCCTAGATCCATCTTAGGAGTCTCTGAAATGAGGTGAAGGACAAGGCAACACCAATATTTTTCTTCTAATATCTGCTCATTTTGTTATGTACTCATCCCAGTTGTCCTTATGTACCTCTCTGTTTTGTCCTTTTGCTACTGTTTTGGGTGATAAGAATTGTCTGCTGTGCTACTTTTCTGTGGAGCATTTCATTCAAAGGGAGGCTGTTCTCTAGCTCCTGATAGATGATGATGTGCACGCAGCCTTTCATGTTGCCTTTCATGTTGGCTAGTGTTATGTCCTAGTTTCCTTTTGTCTGCTGCATCTTCTTTTCTATACAGTTTTCCAGCTCTCAGGAATGTCTTTTCATCCTATGTTTGACTGGCAATAAGCACAAAAATGTGCTGGCCTGAGTATGCTATGCAAAACAAATATTAGAGAGATAACAAATGAAAGTTCTGAAAGATTGCCTAGTGCCTTACAAGTGTTTCTGGTCTATTCTGGTAAGGGTCTGTTCAGATTAGCTGGAGGATACTAAAATAGGCAGAGGGAATGGTAGCCAGAAATTAGTGAAATTCAGAAATATTACTGTTTTAGTGTGTGTAAATGGAATGAATCGTTTAAATTTCAAAAAAAGAAAAAACTAAAAATGTATTGTCTTCTGCATTGTGTGAACACGTCCTTCTGCATTTTTATTGCGTTCTATTTCAGAAATTCTGAAATGGAAATATTTTATTCAGTCATTAAATTATTTTGCTTTTCCTCGCATGAATGATAATTCAGGCCTCCAGTATCTCCTTGCAGGACTGCCATGGTGCAATGCAGACTTGGCCATCAGAGCTGGTTGGCCCGTAATGTGGATGTTCACACAGCTTTCAGAGCATTAGGGAGCTTAGCTGAGGAGGCTATGAAGGCTCATGTTACCTCTTCCCCAAAGCGCTATTCAAAGGAAACAGTATAATGTCTCAGGATTTTTAAAATCAATTTGAAATGAAACATCAGGTAGCTTCGGGTTAGGTAGAACCATACCAAACCAAATCAAACCAAACCATTTTATTTAAGTTTCAACCAAAAACATTTGAAGAACATTTTCCCAAATAACAGTTTTGTCTGGAAGAAACTATTTTCATGAGAGGAGTCACTCCAGTAGAAAATAACTAGCTGCCTACTGTATTTATGCTTTGCAACCACTTTTGGTTTTTTTTCTGGATGCTAAAAACAGATCTCTTGCTGCCATCTGGTGTTGTCACATAGAGTGGTTGGAACAGTTACCTACAACATTTAATTAGTTTTGTAATATTGTATGTTCTAAACAGTCTTTAAACAAGGATAAAATATTTACTATATGATCGTTTTTAAGCAAGTACAGAAAATTTTGTTTGTGAGACTGAAAGAGGATTCCAAACCCTAGCCTTCTGACTAATTTAATAATGATGTAAAAATGGCAATGTTGTGTTAATTGTCTTGCCCTTTTACTCACACAAATACTCATATGAGAAAAAATGTATGGGGTTAGGTGCTATGCCAGAATGTCATCTGGAGGTCCATTTAGGTCTCTGCTCTCCGTATGCTTACATATCTGCCACTCCCAAAATCTCCTGCTTACATACTCACATAAAAGCATGCACACAGCTGTGCCATTAGAAAAAAAACAACCACCACCCAAAAAGACAGCTGTCAAAATGCTGCTTTAACCAGACTGGAGATGGCATACTTCCTCAGCCAAGATGAGATGGAAGCAGGGATCTCTCCTCCGCCTAGCAGGATATCAAAAGGCTGCAAATCTCTCACAGGGCGAATGAAAAATTAGTAACCGAAGAATAAAAACAAGAGACTCCTGTATAACTCTGTTAAGACAGAAGAGTGGCAACAGCCAGTCTTCTCTGTCAGCCAGTCTGCCAAGCAGCAATCACTTGGTGAGTGAAATGTGCCTCCCTCCAGATCACTGGTCCTGGTGTTTTGAGAAAGGCCTCTCAGAGCTCCTTGCAGATTTTCTGCAGATTTAGGCAGATAAAATACATTTTTAGAGGTTTATCACAGAAAAAGAGGAAAGAAAAACTAGGTGTTCACTGTTATATATATTAAAAAAACCAAACAGAAACCAAAAGAAATAAAGATCACTGATATTCTGATGCATCAGGAGATTATTACAAACCTAAGCCTCAAGCTTCTAATGTCCTCTGCCACCAGCCCTGCACCCAGCACTGATGCTTTGTCGAGCTCATAGCTGTGCATCGATGAAGTACTTATCTTCCGTATCTGAAAAATGTAATTACAATGTCCCATAGGAAGCCAGTTTATATGTTTTGCCCTTAAGATTACATTCTGATTAAAGTGAAAGGTCAACTTAAGCACTGAACGTCTGGTTGTTCATTTTGGTTAATTGCTAAGCTAGTTGCTAATCGGTTTGTCAGCTGATACTTTTTCAGACAATACTGAGGTACAGTTCTTGGGATGGTGTGCACTAGGCAAAATGGATGAGATGATTGTGCCAGGTTTGGCCTGTCACCTTACAAAGTCCCTTATCAGTAACCCAACAAGTGTGTTGCCGTTAGTTTTCCATGCTTGCATGTAAAGTCTACAATACCCATCCTCAGTTTCCCATGTAAAAATATTCTGATGGATTACAATATGTTCTTCATTTTATATCTTTCACTCTGAAATTTAAATAAGTAAAGAAAATAACAATTATGTTATAGAGCTGTAAAGATACCCTATACAGGCTGGAGGAGAGACACAGTCAAGAGCTATGCAGTATGGATGTGGCCAGTCTGTACTACTTAGGCTCACATTGAGGTAATGGTCCCTTGCCTTGTTCTATTTGTTTATTTGTTTACATAGTCTTCCTTTTGTTAACATTTATCGTGTCAGTAATTTGTGTTCTCAATAGTTCTTTTGAAAGGTTTGACATTCTTCCATTAAGATATAGCTTGGAGCAGAAGACTTAAAATCTTGTGGAAGGCTTTATACAAGAAGTAAAACACTCTCTCTCACTAAAGTCAGAAAAAAACACCCTTTTTTTCCCCATTTGTCCCTAAGTTGAAATTAAAAATAGCATGTAAAGAATAGCAGGAAGAAATATACCGGTTACAAAAATATTGACTACTATTTCAGTCTAGGTTTTGGGTTTTTTTTTTTTAACCTGACTAGCAAAATTGCTTCTCTTTTGTAGGCTTGGAAATAAGCAAGATCATATTTACTACATATATTGGATTTGAAACCATGATAAACAAAGATTAGGAAAAAAACATTCAAAAATATGGTATTTTATTAGATGAAAATGAATGTGAAACCCCTTTCTCTCATTCTCCTGCTGGTTGTTTCTCTTCTGTCCCACATCAACAAATAAGCTTTGCCAATAGAGTAAGGGAAAACAGAAGAATTCAAGAAAAAAATGGATCTCTTCTGAGCGTATCAAACGCGGGCAGAGTGGACAGAGTTTCTGCAGAACTGAGATGCTGTTGTCATGCTGAGAATAAATGCTTTAATATGATATCAGAAGTACCTTGTGTAAGGTCTTAGCTAAAACACTGTGTGTTGTTCAAAGGAGTTGACTCTAGCAAAAATGCATGGAAATGTTTCAAAGATGACCAGGTAAATGGAAAAGAGGGGATGAAGAGACTGATACATTGAGCCAAGAAAAGCAAAAACTGAGGCGATATGGTTCTTGTCTATAGCAGAAGACTTGTATGACAGTGAACACTAGGGAAGGAGAAATAGTTATTTAATCTATTAGCTAACACTGGTAACAGAATAAATAGGTAAAAGATAACTGTCATGGTTTTAGGCTAGAAATTAAAGAAAACAATTCCAAACCATTAATGTAAAGATTGTCTGTAACAACTGTCTAATGGGAAAACAGAAGGAAAATGTTAATATCTTTTTAAACAGAACTTAATAGTGATTTTGAAATAATTCCATGGGGTTTTTTATAATAGCAAAGAGCCAAATGCAATGATCCCAGGGATCACTCTAGGTCTGCATTTCTGCCTTAATTTCCACCCATTAAATGCCAGAGGAAAATGTATTTTCAGTGCCAGAAGAGAACTGGGAGAAGAGGGCTTCACAGGGAAGCTTGTCAGTTGAACAAGTTTTACACTGAGGGACTCTTACCTCCAGATCAAGGTAAGAATTTTTTTTTTTAATAATTTCTCCATGTTCCCAGTTTCTTTTTGTATAAGTGAACTATTCAATGTTTCAGTGAATTGCTTTGAGAATGGATAGGATTAATGTTCAGAAATACAGCAGTATCCTACAATATCAGTTCAGCTCAGTTCATCTCTTAGTATTTATGTTTCAGATTCAAGTTTGGATTCAATAATCTTTGGAACAAAACCTGAATCTGAATTTTTACCTGCTCTGATACTGTGATCTCCTCTTCTCTCTTCCCCTCTTATCCCCTCTCCTGGTGATTCTGATAAAGGGATTCAGCTCAGACTATATCTAAATGGAAACCTAATTTTGGGGCTATAAACTCCACAACAAGATGAATTTAAGAGGATCTCTATGGATACATTACATACTACAGCTACATTACTGGAATGGTTCAGATCATCATACCAACAAATTTATTTTTGAACTAAGTAATAGTATATGCAGAAAATTTCCACAAGGTGGGGATGAAGTGATGTTTCATATGAAGAAGTTTGCTTTGTACAGGAGAGTTTATAGTTTGTACTCCTTTACAAAGTTTACGGAATAGAAATTTTATCTTACAAGTCAGGGATTCAAATAAAATATTCATGAAAACACAATAGCTTTTCACAGAGTGATGTATGATACAATATAGGCTTGCCTTAATAACTTGAACGGTATAATCCTAAGAGTTATTAAGCACTTGTCCTGAGGGAGTTCAATTCAATATTTTTCACTTTGTTTGATTTAAAATTGGTCTTACGCTTCATTTGCCTAATGTTTTATTACCCTGGATTTAAACTTCAACATTCTAGTTTTATAATTATGGAAAAATGCGCTGGTTTATAAAAGTAAAAGTTAATCTTGTAATGCTGAATCCAAATAAGAATGTTTTTTTGCAGCATAATATAAGAGAAAATTAAATGCAAAAATTATAACACCCATAGATCTAAGGAAATTATGAACTAAGTATAATAGGAATAAAAGGGTTTACATCTTCATGGTATTAATGAGTTCTTTTACTAGAATGTTTTGCCTAGTTTGGCTAGTACTCTTATTTCAGAAGAGACATGAATGATTTCAGAGCTTGCCCACTTGTTTGTCTGAAAGAGATTTTAAAAGCTTTTGGTTATTAAGGAGGAAGTTAAGCATTGGCTTGATCAAGAGCTACAGGAAACAGAAAACTCATGGTATTAGAATCAGAGTGCTAATCAACCATGTTAATTTAAATGTGTGTTGTGTTACACACCATCCAGAAATTGTAGAAATACTGCATAGAACAACTTAAATCAAGAAGAAGAGGCATATGCCGTAATTAAATCAAGAAGAGACTTGCATACATTTGCCTGTTTACAAACTGAGCACACAAATTTCCAATTTAGATTAATTCTACATAACTGTGAGAGGCCATGTCAGGGTCCAATACTCTCTCAACAGATTCTTTTAGATATTCCACACCGGAAAGGTTTAATGTTTTAATACCAAATTTACTTATTCAAAGATGTTTGACTCTGCACAGGATTTTGATTTAGCAGCGTAATACAGCAATGTGTTGAAATCACAACATAAGCACAATATAGCAATTGCAATATGCAGTTGGACCACAATACAAATGTGATTCCCATTACCAGTGTCTATATGCTCACTGTCACAATGTTGGGCCTCCCCAGTTGCTGGGAGGAATACATAAGTTGAAGCTTGCTCAAGTTCTCTACTCTCTTCTAAGGACATTTTGTTGGTTGCTCATATTTTATACTCATATTTTATTTTATGTTGGGCTGAGCCACTGTACACTTCCCCCTGAGGGTCTGGCTAGCTCAGGAAGACATTCACACCTCTTTTAGTGCGATCCGACTGGTTCATCAGCAAAACTTCACTTGACACCAGAGTTACCATCCATTATTTTGCACTAGGATAACAGAGTAGGTAAGAAGTGTATCGAGTGGTATGCGTGCTGGTGACCAATTAAGTGACAATGAGTTACAGCCACACAGCAGCCTGGATCTGAGCTGTGGATCCTAAATCAGTGACTTTTCATCTATATGTCCTGCATCTATTAATTATGTATTATGACTTTATCGTGCCATTTCTATTGGTTTTATTCTTTCATCTGGTTGCTAGGGACATGCTCAAGTTCCAGTCATAAGCAACACCATATGCTTAATTCAGGCCATATAGATTTGCATATTACATTTGTTTTTATGTTCTTTTCCCTATAAAACTGCAAGTGTCCACTGCATACTTTTCATTGGTTTTTAAGCCCATAAACATCCTTTTCAGTAGCCTATTCTGAAGCTGCTTATAAATTACATGTTCAAGACTGAATCCATAACGTGGCTCTAGTAACTAGTATTCACATTTTTCAGGCCTGTGTATCATTGCTTTATCTTACATGTTTGATTTTAAAAGTATTGCTCTTGATCTTCTGAACCTTGGTCTATACTGGACAATTCTATTACTAAAAGGATGCATTAGTATACAATATCTGCAATTCTTACTCACGGTGGAGGTTCATTGTAGATGGCAGAATACTTTTATTATCATAAAGACATAAATATATTAATTGAAGCTATTTAATTGCATACATTACTTAATAACATTTCTATTAGCTGTTAGCAATTCCATTAGCACTATTGGGTCATTAACTTTGATACAACAGACAAGTGCAATTTTGTTGTAATCAAGACAGTAATAAAAGGATAGTTTGTGCACCACAGGACAACTTACAATAGCAATAAAGTCTAATGAATTCTATTATTCACTCTTTCCTTTTAAAGGTTGAGTTTAGATTATGATATCAAACATCTGGGGAGTGAAGCAGATAAGAGAGGCGGCATTCTGTCCTCATATGGCATTTACAGTTTGCACTCAAGAGGTTAGAATGAAGGTATGGAAAATAAGCAGATTCCCATGGGTGATGTATATGTGATTCTGTGATGACAGTATTTTGAGTCTCAGAGGAAACCTATTCTTCAGCGTGATTGTGAGTCAGCAAGAGTAAGCTCAGCTAGATTTTACTTTGACTATTGTTACAGCATGAGATCCCACTGCTGGGCTCTAAGGTTTATATGAAAAGGAGTCCAAGAAACAAATTGTGGATTTATCCAAGATGGGCAGACAGCTTTGTTTTCCCTCTGTATGCATTGGCATTAGGCTTGGCACAGGTTCCCTTGTCACAAGAAAGGTTGGTGAGGCTATGAAATCCCACTGTTCCCATCAGGTTTGCACCCACCCATGTCTTATCACAGTCTTTTTGGAGCTTTGTGTGCTGAATAAGATTTCAGCAAAAGGTTAGAGTAACACAAAGTGGTGGGACCTGATTAGGACCTGCGTTACAATGAATAGATATAGGACTGCTTTCCAAGGACTTGTCAGTTTTAAGGTTGGAGAGAGGCTTTGAATTCTAGAATATAGGGAAGCCTCCTGTGGAGGGATTTTGGAAATCTCTTAGAAGTTTGTGTGTTTTGTAAGAGACCTCCTCAAGGGTTGGGGAAGAAACCGAGGTGGCTTGAAGCTGTGCTCTGTTTGTAATCTTGAGATTAAACCTTTTTTTATTTAACTAAAATAAAAAACAAAACTAAAAATCCATTCACAACACACAAATGGCAGAAATGGGCTCTATCTTCTCAGGCATGCACTGTAGCAGTGTGTAGCACCATGCCTAGGCCTATGATGCTCATATTCTTGGCTACACTCTTGAGTAGATTCAACAGGAAGCACAGGAAGAATGTGTTACACCGTAGAAAGCTATATAAACATGACCTGGTGGCTAGCTGTTCTGCAAAAGGTGGCCTTTTTCTGCTTAATCAGGCAACTCCAAATTAATTCCTTTTTGTCTATCGGTGCATATTGGATCAGTGTCGTTTGGGAACCAAGGTACAACACTGTTCATTTCCTGAATTTCAAAGTATCTGAGCCAACTGGATTCCTACCTCTGCCAGGAGAGTGGCACCTTCTGGTATATGCCTGTCCTGGTTTTAGCTGGGATAGAGTTAATTTTCTTCCTAGTAGCTGATAAAGTGCTGCGTTTTGGATTTAGTGTGAGAATAATGTTGATAACACACTGATGTTTGAGTTGTTGCTAAGTAGTGCTTACTCTAGTCAAGGATTTTCCAGTTTCCCATGCTCTGACAGGTGCACAAGAAGGTGGAAGGGGGCACAGCCAGGACAGCTGACCCAAACTGACCAGAGGATATTCCATCCCGGATGCCGTCACTGGTATATAAACCAGGGGGAGTTGGCCGGGGGCAGCGATCTCTGCTTGGGGAGTGGCTGGGCATCGGTCAGCGGGTGGTGAGCGGTTGTATCACTTGTTTTTTTTCCTGGGTTTTGTTTCTCTCTCTTCTGTTGTTTCCCTTTTCATTGCAATTTACTATTGTTGTTATTGTTATTATCATTATTATTGTTATTATTATTTTATTTTATGTCAATTATTAAACTGTTCTTATCTCAACCCACAAGTTTTCCTACTTTTGCTCTTCAGATTCTCTCCCCCATCCCACTGCCGGGGGAGGGTGAGTGAGCAGCTGTGTGGTGCTTGGTTGCTGGCTGAGGCTAAACCACAACAGTCCTTTTTGGCACCCAACATGGGGCACGAAGGGTTTGAGATAATAGCAGATTAACCAGAGCATCTTAAGACATTTAGATTTGTTAATAGGTGAGTGCCACGATATTGATTCATCTGTTTTCAGTATTGGTTTATCTGATCTGCACCATGCTCATTTGTTTGCTGTACATGTTAAAGATTGCTGTTGGTTTTTGCAGTTTGCTGTGCTCTGCAGTAATTACTGATGTTTTGCCTGGGAGATTTGTTATTAAAACACTGGCCTTGAGCTTAATCTGGTATTTGGGCTTTGTACTGAAGCCATTACTGTACTTTGGGTACCACCTCGTGGAGAAAATTAGCAATTATACTTCTTCCTCTGAGAGGTTTTTTATGGAGGAAATACAGAATGGCACCTTCACTACCTTCTTTTGTGATGTTTCTTCCTTCATTACAATAACTTTCCAGTATCTTGAACACCCTTGGGTAGTTAAGATACTTCTATTGGTATTGCTTGGGAATATTGTTTCAGTTTTGTCTAAGGTTAAAAAGCAATTTAAGAATATCATGCAGAGATCTACCCCAAGGCTGGCTAGTTATGAGTGGCAGGGTGTGTGGGATAGCATGGCCAAATGCCTAGGATGGTGGGCACCTCCAGTGTTTTGGAATTTCACCCCTGAACAAGTGCAGAATCCTGAAAAATTAGTAGAATATTTGGAAAAAGTATGCTGTCACCCTGGCAATTCTAGGGAGACACAAATCACTGCAATGTGCTGGGGCCTGGCCCATGCCTACCGAGCCCTGTTCAACACTATTCAGTGTCTCTGGATCTCTGGATCTGATGACAAAACGACAGGCACTGCAGTTACTCCAACCCCAGCGACAGCCGCTGTGGCTACTACAGCCCTGGTGACAGGCACTGCAGCTACTCCAGCCATGGTGACAGATACTGCGGTTACTCCAGCCCCCGTGACAGGCACTGCAGCTGAACCAGAGAACCAACCCGTGCCTGTATCAGTCACCCCTATACACAAGAAGAAATCTTGGAGGTGAAAGTCAGCTTATTTAGAAAAGGATGATGAAAAAGCAGGGCCATCACAAGGACAGGCGGAGGAAGAGGAAGAACTCATAAATGAGACAGTAACCACCTGATCCCTATCCCTGAGTGAGCTGTGAGATACGCGAAAAGATTTCAGCCGTCGTCTAGGCGAGCACATTGTCACCTGGCTGCTCCGATGTTGGGATATGGGGCCAGTAGCCTGGAATTAGACGGTAAGGAAGCCAAACAGCTGGGATCCATTTCTAGGGAAGGGGGCATTGACAAAGCGATTGGAGAAGGGGCACAGGTCCTCAGCCTCTGCAGGTGACTCCTGTCAGGCATGAAGGAAAGGTATCCCTTCAAGGAAGATGTTATATATTGCCCAGGCAAATGGACCACCATGGAGAAAGGTATCCAGTACCTGAGGGAATTAGCCATGCTGGAGGTGATTTATGCTGACCTGGACAACAAGCAGTTATCCAGAGATCCAGATGAAGTCCAGTGCACACGACCCATGTGGCGGATGTTGGTACGGAGCACACCAGTGTCGTACGCCAATTCATTGGCAGTAATGACCTGGAAAGATGGAGAGGGACCAACGGTGGATGAAGCTGCTAGCTGGCTCCAGGAATATGAAGAAAATCTCTCTTCCTCCCTTATCTCGGCTGTGGAGAAACTGTCTCAGGAGTTCCAGCAACTCAAAGAGGATAGGTCCTACTCTCCACCTGTATGGACCAGCATCTCAGCTATTAGGAGTCAATGTTCTACTGCTCAAGAGAGAGGATATAGAGGGTACACACCACGGGCCACCTTATGGTTTTACCTGCATGACCACTGAGAGGAAATGAGGAAGTGGGATGGAAAATCTACCTTGGATTTTCAAGGATACATGAGATGCAAGGAAAAACAATCACACAAGGGTGTTCTCCAGGAAAATTGCTGCTCTGTTTTCTAGTGGACAGTTCCCCAGTTCCCCAGAGTAGAAAAGCTGATCTTAGTCCTGATTTTAATGAAGGAACTCCTGATTCGTGTTTACAAGAAGTGGGTAATGAATACTATGACCAGGACTAGAGGGGCCCTGCCTCCAGCCAGCTGGAGGAAAGGGACAACTGGGTTTACTGGACTGTGTGGATTCGATGGCCTGGCACATCAGACCCACAGGAGTATAAGGCTCTAGTAGACACTGGTGCACAGTGCACCCTAATGCCATCAAGCTATACAGGGGCAGAACCCGTCCATATTTCTGGAGTGACAGGGGGATCCCAACAGCTAACTTTATTGGAGGCTGAAGAGAACCTAACTGGGAATGAATGGCAAAAGCACCCGGTTGTGACTGGTCCAGAGGCCCCATGCATCCTTGGCAAAGACTAACTCAGGAGGGGGTATTTCAAGGACCCCAAAGGGTACCGGTGGGCTTTTGGTATAGCTGCCTTGGAGATGGAGGACATTAAACAGCTGTCCACCTTGCCTGGTCTCTCAGAACACCCTTCTGTTGTGGGGTTGCTGAGAGTCAAAGAACAACAGGTGCCAATTGTCACCAGAACAGTGCACCAGAGGCAATATTGCACCAACCGAGACTCCCTGATTCCCATCCATAAACTGATTTATCGACTGGAGAGCCAAGGATTGATCAGCAATACTCACTCACCCTTTAACAGTCCCACATAGCCAGTGTGAAAGTCTAATGGAGAGTGGAGACTAACAGTAGACTAGCGTGGCCTGAACGAGGTCACGCTGCTGCTGAGCGCTGTCATGCCGGACATGCTGGAATTTCAATACGAACTGGAGTCAAAGGCAGCCAAATGGTATGCCACAACTGATATCATTAATGCATTCTTCTCAGTCCCTTTGGCAGCAGACTACAGTTTGCTTTCACTTGGAGGGGTGTCCAGTACACCTGGAATTGATTGCCCCAGAGGTGGAAACACAGCCCTACCATTTGCCATGGACTGATTCAGACTGCTCTGGAACAGGGTGGAGCTCCAGAACATCTGCAATACATTGATGACATCATGGTGTGCGGCAATATAGCAGAAGAAGTTTTTGAGAAAGGGAAGAAAATAGTCCAAATCCTTCTGAAAGCCAGTTTTGCCATAAAACAAAGTAAGGTCAAGGGACCTGCACAGGAGATCCAGTTTTTGGGAATAAAATGTCAAGATGGACATCATCAGATCCCAATGGATGTGATCAACAAAATAACAGCCATGTCTCCACCAACTAGCAAAAAAGAAACACAAGCTTTCTTAGGTGTTGTGGGTTTTTGGAGAATGCATATTCCAAATTACGGTCTGATCGTAAGCCCTCTCTATCAAGTGACCCACAAGAAGAACAATTTCAAATGGGGCCCTGAGCAATGACAAGCCTTTGAACAAATTAAACGGGAGATAGTTCATGCAGTGGCCCTTGGGCCAGTCCGGGCAGGACAAGATGTAAAAAATGTGCTCTACACCACAGCCAGGGAGAATGGCCTACCTGGAGCCTCTGGCAGAAAGCACCAGGGGAGACTCGAGGTCAGCTCCTAGGGTTTTGGAGTTGGGGATACAGAGGATCTCAGGCCCACGATAGTCCAACGGAAAAAGAGATATTGTCAGCATATGAAATTGTTCGAGCTACTTTGGAAGTGGTTTGTACTGAAGCACAGCTCCTCCTGGCACCCCAACTGCCGGTGCTGGGCTGGATGTTCAAAGGGAGGGTCCCCTCTACACTTCATGCAACTGATGCTACATGGAGTAAGTGGGTTGCACTGATCGCACAACGGGCTCAAATAGGAAACCCCAATTGCCCAGGGGTCTTGGAAGTGATCATGGACGCATGATCTTTGCCAGAAGGCAAAGTTTTCAGAATATCACCAGAGGAGGAGGTAACGCATGCTGAGGAGGCCCCACTGTATAATAAACTACCAGAAAATGAGAAGCAATATGCACTGTTCAGTGATGGGTCCTGTTGTATTGTAGGAAAGCATCGGAGATGGAAAGCTGCTCTATGGAGCCCTATACGACAAGTTGTAGAAACTGCTAAAGGAGACGGTGAATCGAGCCAATTTGGAGAAGTAAAGGCCATCCAGCTGGCTTTAGACATTGCTGAATGAGAAAAGTGGCCAGTGCTCTATCTCTATACTGACTCATGGATGGTGGCAAATGCCCTGTGGGGGTGGTTGCAGCAATGGAAGCAGAACAACTGGCAGCGGAGATGCAAACCCATCTGGGCTGCTGCACTGTGGCAAAATATTGCTGCCTGGGTAGAGAACCTGGTTGTAAAAGTACGTCACGTAGATGGTCATGTACCCAAGAGTCAGGCCACTGAAGAACATCAACGCTAGTAGCAGGTGGATCAGGCTGCTAAGATTGAAGTGGCTCAGGTGGATCTGGACTGGCAACATAAGGGTGAATTATTTATAGCTCATGGGCCCATGACACCTCAGGCCATCAAGGGAGAGACGCAATATATAGATGGGCTCGTGATCGAGAGGTGGACTTGACCATGGACACTGTTGCACAGGTTATCCATGAAGGTGAAACATGCACTGCAATCAAACAAGCCAAGCAGTTAAAGCCTTTGTGGTATGGAGGGCGATGGCTGAAATAGAAATATGGGGAGGCCTGGCAGATCGATTATATCATGATCCCACAAACCTGCCAAAGCAAGCACTATGTGCTTACAATGGTGGAACCAACCACCGGATGGCTGGAAAAGTATCCTGTGCCCCATGCCACTGCCCGGAACACTATCCTGGGCCTTGAAAAGCAAGTCCTGTGGTGACATGGCACCCCAGAAAGAATTGAGTCAGACAACGGCACTCACTTCTGAAACAACCTCATAGACACCTGGGCCAAAGAGCACGGCATTGAGTGGGTATATCACATCCCCTATCATGCACCAGCCTCTGGGAGAATGGAACAATACAATGGACTGTTAAAGACTACACTGCGAGCAATGGGTGCTGGGACATTCAAACATTGGGATACACATTTAGCAAAGGCCACCTGGTTAGCCAACACTAGGGGATCTGCCAATTGAGCTGGCCCTGCCCAGTCAAAACTTTTACATATTGTGGAGGGGGATAAAGTCCCTGTAGTGCACATACAAAATATGCTGGGGAAGACAGTCTGGGTTACTCCTGCTTTGGGCAAAGGAAAACCTATCCATGGGATTGCTTTTGCTCAAGGACCTGGGTGCACTTGGTGGCTAATGCGAAAGAATAAGTCCAATGTGTACCTCATGGGGATTTGATTTTGGGTGAGAATAGCCAATGAACTGAATGGTATGATGTTAATTGCTGTATAATACTGTATGTCATCACTTTTCTGGTTGCTATATGCTGTATCAACAGTATTACAGTAAGAATCGCCTAGATTAATGAAGAATGAACTTTGATGAAACCAAGCAAAGTGCACCGGTGATGGAACCAGAACTGGCTTCAGCATGCAACCGTCCAACACCACACACCATCTCTCCTGCCCTGAAAGACTGTTATGACAGACGGAATCCAAAGTCATGGACTAAATGAACTCAACAGACATTTTAGAGGGATGGTCCATAGACCAAGGGAATGATATCTGTGTGTTTATATCAAAAGACAGGGAAAGTGGTGGCGATTAATTGGAATGTATTGGAAAGGGTAGGACCTGGGCATGACATAGATGGTATAGAGTACAGGGTGGATACTGTCCTGGTTTCGGCTGGGATAGAGTTAATTTTCTTCCTAGTAGCTTCTGTAGTGCTGAGTTTTGGATTTAGTATGAGAATAATGTTGATATCACACTGATGTTTTAGTTGTTGCTAAGTAGTGCTTACACCAGTCAAGGACTTTTCAGCTTCCCATGCTCTGCCAGGTGCACAAGAAGCTGGGAGGGGGCACAGCCAGGACAGCTGACCCAAACTGGCCAAAGGGCTATTCCATACCATATGACATCATGCTCAGTATAGAAACTGGGGGGAGTTGGCCAGGGGCAGCGATCACTGCCGGGGGAGTGGCTGGGCATCAGTTGGTGGGTGGTGAGCAGTTGCATCACTTGTTTATTTTCTGGGTTTTGTTTCTCTCTGTCTTGTTGTTTTCCTTTTCATTACAATTTATTATTGTTGTTGTTGTTGTAATTATTATTATTAGTTTATTTTATTTAAGTTATTAAACTGTTCTTATCTCAACCCACAAGTTTTCTTACTTTTGCTCTTCAGATTCTCTCCCCCGTCCCACTGGGGGGAGGGTGAGTGAGTGGCTGTGTGGTGCTTGCTTGCCAACTGGGGCTAAACCGCGACAATGCCTTAGTGAAGATTGCCAGCAGATGTCTAAGGCATCTCCAAATGTAGAGTTAGACAAATTTTGCTCTATCTTCATTCTGGTTTGGATGCCAGTTTAACTAAATGAACAAACCACTCTGTAGTTGTAACTTGGTGAAAAAAACCTATAACTTTTCATTTATTAACTTGTGAGCTACCAAATTTTAGCAGAAATAGAGTAAGTGGAGAAATTTAAGTTAACTGTAAGGGCAGGGAGATTTTTTTACTCTGAGGAAACACTGTCAAACACTGTAACAGGTTGCCCAGAGAGGCTGTAGAATCTCCATCCTTGGAGATGTTCTGAGCAACCTGCTTCAATTTGACCCTATTTGAGCAGGAGCTTGGATTGGAAGACCTCCAGAGGTCTCTTTCAACACATTTGATTCTGTTTCTATGATTTGCTGCTAATTGCTACCATTGTTGCATATGCTACTGATCAGCTCAAGTAAGCAGCTAATAGAAATGAGATTATTCATAACAAATACATGCAGCTATTTTTTGCCAAAGGTTTTCAAGCCTGTACTTTACAGTTTAAAGCATACCAGTAGGCAGTGTAATACTGTTGGCAGTAGCAAGTCATTCTTAACACCGGCAATTTCTAGTCCATCAACTGCACACTAGTAATAGTTGAAAAAACTGCAACTTCCTACCAAGAATGAGGTTCAATTCCATGTTAGAGCTAGAGCTTGAATCTCACAATAATTTTTGAGGGAAGCTCACCTACTGAGAGTTCACCATTCTTCCCACTCATTCCCACTCACTTATATGTAACAGGTATATTTGGCCACCTTCACTGGCAATCACTGAAGGAATTGCGTTCTCATCGTGTCTCCACTTCTTTTTCTGTTCACTGCTGTATTGCAGCCTTCCAGTAGCCTCCTTTAGCCAAAACCCTCTTGCTGCCTCAGCCTTCACCTCATGCTGCTGTTGATTCTTGATACAACTGATGATCATATCTTCAGTCTGGTGTCGACTCCTTCTTCAGTGAGTTTTCAGCCACTGGCATATCTGAGTTTACCAGCTCATATCCATCCTGCCAGCTCCTTCCCTGAACCTCCCATTGTACTTCTGGAAGGGCTATAATGCCGTTTCCTACCCCACAGCCAACTGATGACTCCCCTAGTGTTGCCCCCGAGCCAAAATGCTGTGTTTTACATACCCCATACTTCAGCCAAGACCTTGTATAACACTATCTGTGTTCAGTGAAGAGCAATAAATAAGCATTTAATCAGATTTACCACACATAATGTTCAAGAAAATCAAGCATGGCTGTACAAATGTGAGATTTAATAAAGGATGGGCAATGCTCTTGTCTTCAACAAATTCCCTGCCAATCCCCCCAGAACATAAATTTCAAATGTATATATATGTGTGTGTGTATATCTATATCTAATCTATATCTATATCTATATCTATATCTATATCTATATCTATCTATATCTATATCTATATCTATATCTATATCTATATCTATCTATATCTATATCTATATCTATATCTATATCTATCTATATCTATATCTATATCTATATCTATATCTATATCTATAAAAAAGTATATTTATAGTTCTCTGTGACCTAGCTCAAAGGGAAAGAGTTTCAGCACTGGATTACCTTTATGAAATTGTTATGGTACTTTCATGCAATGGTCTTCCAAAAGTAAAAAAAAAAAAAAAAAAGAACCTTTGAAATCAAATAATACACCAAGTTACGATGCTGACAATTCCTCAGTGAACCATGGGGAAAATGATATTATTATTTTTATGAAGGCATATAGCTCTGCAAAATATGAAATTAGAAAGTTGCTGTTCTACCCAAAAGCAGAAAACTGCCTTGGAAATGTGCAAATATATATCTAAGATCTGAGGAAATATTAAAATAAACATTTGCAATGAATCCTCAACTTTTATCAGGCATTTTCAGTTCAGATGCTATGAACTAGCAAAGGGGGGGAGGGGACATGGCCACTGTGCTTTTCCCAAATTATCAGAAAGTGAAATTAAGAAGCCACTGAAGAAATAGTCAAGTAGTGAAAAGTGTATAAGAAGTCAGAGAAATCTGTGGACAGATAACTTAACAGTCATAGTAACATTAACATTTGCTACATAGCTCTAGGTATACATACATATCCCAAGAAGTTTATTGCAATTTATATTTGCAGAAAGGGAAGTGAATGAGAATGGATACGTGATCAGAATATTTGAGGACTGATGAAAAACAAAAAAGTGCAACTACCCAACCAACATAACAACCATCCATCTCAAACAACAGAAAGAAAAAAACAGAAGAACTTTCTGCAGATTGTGCAAAAAGGTTTATTTTGGACCTGACTTTGTAAATCACTCTCTTAGGTTTAGTTTCCATCTTTCTAATGTTGCAGATATAAACTCATCAATTGGCTTTTGAAAGCCTGAAGTCTTTCAGCTGTCACTTACTCATTGTAGTGTAGCCACTTTCACAGAAGACGGCTTATATGAAAAGTTAATTAGTTAATCTTCCACTGACAGAAAAATGGAGCAGCTGGAATGGTTGCTCATGAGTTAGAAAGACCAGGCACTGCTGTCACAGGCAGCCGTCTTATACAGACTCTTCACCAAGGTTAACTTTTCTGTTCATTCAGGAAAGATTTCTAGGAAAGTCAGTAGAAATTTTCATCTTATTAATCACTGAAAGATCAGCCCAGAGTAGCCACAAGATGTCATTGTGGGCCTACTAAGATAACCACTGTTAGGGTTGTAAAAATATAAATAAATAACATAAATTAGAAACCACAGCTAATTTTCTATTTAATAAATTAATCTACAATAAAAATACAAAGAACTATTTTATCATATATTACAAAAATATTTTGGAACATTTTCCATAATTTTTATCTGGTCACTTTGGAATACAGAAAATTTAAATATACAGGTATGATATAAAATATTAGCACTTCAACACTGCCAGCCTTCTGGAAGGCATTCAGTGCTGGGGTAAAAACTATTTTAGATGAGATGAAATATATGTTTATATGAGGTAAAACCAACAAATAAATAAAACACTGGAAAAAAAGAATAAGAAAATCAAAGAAATACTATGAAAGCTTAGGAGTTTTAAAACATTATTTTCATGCAGTCTTAATTATTCCTTCTGGAAGGCTTCCCACACATGGAAAATTAAGATATGTTTTATATTGTACACAGTTCTTGAAAGCAGAGATTTACATTCCTCGTGAGTTCCTCATGAATACAAGGATGTAGTAAAGATAAATTTTTGACTGGTGTATGATTTTATCCCAAAATATGGACATTAAGAAATATAATGGAGATTACTTTTGGTACAAGATAAAATTTTCAGACCTGATAGTTTTTAGTTGAGCTCCCAAGATAAATTTAATTATGAGTCAAAAGATTTGAAGGAAAGCTTAGACTCTTTGATGGATATTGAATAGGTCGTAATATAATTTAGGTGCTACAATATTTAAATTTAAGATTTAGATGTCTCACCAGCTAGAAAATTTCCAAGAACCCCATATAGTGATTGAAAATGTGAGGTATGTAGGGATTCAGGGATTCACACTAAATGATGAATCACTGAAACACATATAAAACACCAATAAGAAAGTCTGACTTAATCCTGCACTTTGCAGAGAGTGAAGTGCCCAGTTCCATGAGTCAGAAAGGTACCTTCACTCTTCTGAAACTCACAGTTAGCTATTAGTGTGGGTCAGTATTCTCCAAAGTATTATAATGAAGTTCATTATTGAGAAATGCAATGTAATTAACGCTGGAGGAAAAAAAACGCAAACAAAACCAAAAACATCTTACAGAGTCTACATTTAGTATATTTATTTAGAAAAGGAACCTGGACAACACATTGACCTATAGTGATCTGTGCTCAAAAGCCACAACTGGGATGCACAGGGCAACAGACAATTCTTTGGAGAGGTTGCAATATTACCCTTCTGATAATTTTGATTCTATGAAAAATTATGACATTTCAGAATTTCCTACTCAAAAATGAATAATACAACCTTTCCTATTAAAAAATGAATGCAGTGTAAGGTTGTCTTTTTGTTCTGGTATCACAGATATTTCTGACATAATTACTGTATGTGACCTGGATGGATCTGGCGTTTTTCTTAAGTTAGCCCATGTTCCGTTAATTAATGAGCTGGGCTTCCATTACATCGTAAAGATATTTGCAGTAACTGAATGATCCTCAGATTCTGTTATCTGACTCCCAGTACAATAATTAAGAAAAAATTCAAAGGGGACACTTATTTTTAAATAGAAACCTTTTTTTCTGATTAAATAATTACACATTTGTTCGGCACCTCTTAGACATTTTATGAACGTCAAACAGAATTAGTTTGGCTATGTGAAAAAGAAATATTATTGTGAAAGGAAAAATGCAAGTAATGCTTTTGTTACTTGCAGTAACACAATTTTCTTGGCACTGATAGGATTAAGATATGGTTACTGTTGTTCCTTCCTGAACATAGAAATTGTATCCAGAGAGCGATAAATGGTTTTAGCATTATAATAAGGAATATCTCTGCTTTCACTATAAGGAGTTGTTTTATGCTTTTTGGACAAATCTTTTGCAACAGTTAATGATTCTCATGTATGACATCTGACTTTTCTTGTGTAATTTATAGTAACCTAGAAATAAGACAAAAAAAAAAAAGTAGAAAGAATGTGGATCAATGCTATAGCCATAGGGCACTTAATAAAGATTTACAGTTAGAATGCAAAATACACATATATATATATTTATGGTGATGTGTGGAACAGAAAGTAGCTATTGGATATTTTTATTAAATTTTGCCTAGACATCTTTTAGACTCTAGAGGAAAAATCCATTCTTACTTCTTTTATTCTTTTATTTTATTGCTATGCTTATATCTAGATTTATCAACAGAAAGTTTGTACTTTAGTGGGAGCACAGCTGGGGTCTTACAGCGAAATCCTTGTTAAGTTTTGGGCTAGATGATAAGGATTTGTAAACCTATGCAGGTTCAGAATGTAATAGATAGAAGAATAATGAAGTCATCAGCAGACAGTAGTGATTTTATGGAAAAATATTCAGTAAAAATATCTGAGAAAACTGTAGGGGGAGGAATGTTCAAATAACAGCCTCAAAGGGTCTATTGTTGCAGTAGGAACCCCTGTTGCTAAGATGATGAGACATGGGATGGTGGCAGATACTGATGTTGTGCCAGTTAAGATGTTTAAAGCTGTGGTGTTGAGAGAATTGTTGTGATGACAGACTGTCTCAACATAACCCTTTCCACTAGAAAAACATGCAGTGAATGAAAAAGGCAGATAGTGTCTTTGAACTATCTTTCAATGTGATGACAATATGTATAAAGCTAGTGATTGCTTAATAATAATTCATATGAAGGAACAGGGAAATGGAATTACCAGAAAAAGACTTTCTGAGAACCTGAACGACTGGTAAAGTAAGGAAAGCAAGTAATGGAGATGGATTTTATCTGTTTGTTTGATGAGGTGATGCCAAGTGAAAATCTGTGCATCAGGTAACGTGAAGATCAATATTGGAAGAAATAGAACAAGAATTTTCTGTGGGAAAAATGTGTCAAGTGATTATGACTGGTCATCCATCACATAGCAATAGTAATATTAATCATTGAGGAGGTTTGATAATGACCTTCTGCTACCAAAATGAGAATATTCTTTTGAATGCTGAGTAAGGTAAGATTTGGTAGGCCATGCAATAAGTCATGTTTTGGGTTACTCCCATTGTGGAAAAGATGAAAGCTTATGGCTGAGATGCCTGGATTGTGGTGAGACATAACGTACATTAGTTGGGCAAGGTCTTCATGAAATAATAAATAAAAACAGGGAGGGGAAGCTAGAGGGCAGAAAAACATTAGTCTGACATCACATGACCAAGCTCATGATAATACATAAAACATTGATTCAGTGCAAGTGTTTACTAACCTTCTGATGGAAATAAGATGCTTTCTGTTCCTCGGTGGGGATTTCCATGATGTTCATTTGCATCCACTGCCTGGCTCAGTCATGATCGTTATACTCCCTGTTGCAGAGCTGGGGGTTTGGAAGCTCTGTCTGATAGATTTCTGGCTCCTCATCAGTCTGCTAAGACTATGTGAGGAACTAGGAGCCCAGGTATACCCAAGCTCAATTTTATTTGAAAACTTTGCAAATGAAGCTCAGTTATGGTGCTGGTTTTGGCTGGGATAGAGTTGATTTTCTTCATAGTAGCTAGTATGGGGCTATGTTTTGGATTTGTGCTGAAAACAGTGTTGATAATACAGAGATGTTTCAGTTGCTCAGTAGTGCTTATACTAAATCAAGGACTTTTCAGTTTCCCATGCTCTGCCAGGTGCACAAGAAGTTGGGAGGGGGCACAGCTGGGACAGCTGACCCCAGCTGACCAAAGGGCTATTCCATACCATATGATGTCATGCTCAGCATATAAAGCTGGGGGAAGAAGAAGGAAGGGGGGGATGTTCACAGTGATGATGTTTGTCTTCCCAAGTAACCATTATGCGTGATGGAGCCCTGCTTTCCTGCAGATGGCTGAACACCTGCCTGCCAATGGGAAGTAGTGAATGAATTCCTTGTTTTGATTTGCTTGCATGCATGGCTTTTGCTTTACCTATTAAACTGTCTTTATCTCAACCCACGAGTTTTCTCACTTTTACTCTTCTGATTCTCTCCCCCATCCCACCAGGGGAGAGTGAGTGAGCGGCTGTGTGGTGCTTGGTTGCTGGCTGGGTTTAAACCACGACAGTTATATAAAATGAAATTCCTGATTGTTAGGAAATTTCCAACTTTTTTTCTGCTACGAAGTTGAACATTTTCCCCCCCGCCCTTCCCATCAAGTTCCTGCAGAATGGAAATTCTGATATTCTGTCACCTCCAATCACAAATTGCTGCTTGAGCAAAGAAGATCAGTTTGGATATATTATGCTGCAGTGGACTTGCAAAACAATTTAAATCTGTATCCCTGAATTGTTCATAGAATTTGAGGGAGTGATTTAAAAAATTGTTTCAGTTCACCCCCTTTCTGATTTGATTTGATTTGACACAAAAGCATGTATAGGGCAGGGAGCATGATGAATCAATATGTTTGATTGAACCTATATGTTTAATCAATGCATTATGTTTTATCACTAAGTCTTGTTTTGTCATCGGTACTGCTGACATTTAAATTATCATGTTTTGGTTTTCTCTGTCATTATTTTACTAAGTTAATTAGTATTGCATTTATCTGAAACAAATTTCAACCCAGCATGTTTCCTCTTTGTTCCTTTTGTGCAGAAAGTGGTTTATTTACTTCCTGTCCTCAAAGTATGAGCTAATAACTTTATTTGAAAAATATATCTATAGTGATATAGTTCTATGTATACGTGTATGCATTACATACCCAAATAGTGAAGTAATTATTGTCAGTATTTTAACACATGTGGCACTGTTCTCCATTCTGCTTCAACTGTTTTCAGCTCGGGGTACAGAGCAGTATGAAGACCCTAGGTTTTTCTCTATATGATTTAGAAAAAATAAAATTGAGTCAGACAAAATTTGACTCAAAAAAATTGAGTCAGAGATCAAGCAGGAGTTTTCACCTCAGAGCCACTTTGTAAAGATCAGTCAATTTGTGTCCTGGCTCCTTGCCTTTCTTTGTTTCTTTTGGTTTCCCTCCTACATTAAACTAAACATTCTCAGCCTTTCTCAGGTTAATGTGCTTTTGTAACAGGAATGATGATTGACTCAAACCAAAATTTTCAGCTTGGTAGCTTTATTTAAAAATATGCAAGCAATACCAGGTCTTCCTTGTGGAAAGATCGTTCCAAAGGAAACCCCATTGCTTACAAATGAAACCTCATCACTGTTCTTTGTACTTTCTATCAAAGTCACAGCTTCTTCCTGAACAAACTTTTCTGGAACAGAACATCAGGGATAGTATCCTTCTGTGGTCTGTTGTGTAAACTGAATCTGCACTCTTCATATAACATTCATATGTTTATGTAAAGAGCTGGGATACCCTGTGTTAAATCCCTCTATGTGGAGTGGAAACACCATATTTATAACAACTGTGGAAAAGATGGATACGGAATGAATAACGTAGCATTTAAGAAAGGAATTTTTCCGTAATTGATCAGTTGCAGTAACAATAACAAATACTAATAACATAAAATACAGTATTTATTATTTGGGATTTACATAGCATCGAAAAAGGTATAACTGACATACACAAGGGCTATTTTTACAATTAAGTATCAAGGCAAGAATTTCAGTTTTCCTTGAGTCCATGTTAGAATTTTAGTTTCTTATATTTCATTTGGTGAAGAGTCTGGAGTGAGCAGCATGATGGAGAAAGGGAGAAATTACTGGAATATGGAAGAAAGGGAGGGCAATCAGTTATGTAAGGACAGAGACTTTTTATTGGAAATACAGTAGTTAAGGTTAAATAATTGCCTGTGGAAGTGGTAACTTTCCCTCCTTAACCCATTCTAGAAACACTTAAAGCTAATTTTCACCATTCCAGTGCTTTGCTCTTGACTACAGTGTGTTGCTCAGTTAGATAAGCTAGCGTCACTAACAGAAATATTATGCTAATCCCTAGTGACATTCAGTATACATGAGTGTCTGCATATTTAATGTGAAAATCCATCCTCTGCAAAATATGAATACTAATCATTTGTCTCAGTTCAAGGCCTTACCTTCCAGTCCCATACTCAAAGCTGTAAATAATCCTCCATCTCTCTGAAGAAAATATAGGTAAAATGAAAGTCTTATATTCTGGTTTTACAGTCTCATACTAGTTAGAATCTGAATTCTTTAAGTAAAAAAAAAAAGTTGTACTGGCATTTTGAACTTTTCCCACATGATCTTACTTGTATATACATTTAAGAAATTTTTTGTCATGCCAAATGATGATCTGTCATTGGTCAGTATTACACTAAAATGGATGTGGTTGATGAAAAATATAATGTTAGCATTTTAATACATAATTGAAGAAAATTAAATGGAATGTATAGAATTCATATAATAAGAATTGTCCACTTCATAGTTCTAGCAGATTAAAATGGTCAATAAAAATGTAAAACAAAAAGATAGTAATATGTAAGAAGTATGGTAGTATTCAGTGAAATTAAAACTTCTTATTTCTGTAATATGAATTTAATTTTGTGATATAATAGATTTTTTTAGGTATGTATTGATAGCGATGGGATGGTTTTTAAGTAAGTATTATAAAAAGCTTAGGTATGGCCTACTTAGATAAGTAATAAAGCATGGAATTATTTTTGTGGCAAGTGGTTTGAATAACTTCAGAACTATTGCGTAGTCTAAAAGATTTGGAATTTATTTACTCTAGATTCAGAAATGATGCATGGAGGTAATTTAGACCCCTAGTCTCTCCTCTGCTTTTTCAGATTTGCTTCGATGCTAGATACAGTAATTTGTATTTTTACAGTTTTATTTTCTTTAGGGATTTTACTGTCACCCCATGCTTGAGTTCAAAATTGGGAAAAAAACCGCCAAACAACCATCACCACTTGTTCTTTTGAGGGGAGGGATAATCCTATATTATCTTCTATTTCTTATTGCATAACTGTCTTCTTGCACTTTTTTTTTTCCTTTGTGATATTCTTTGTATTTATATGGTTATGGAAGGCTACAATTTGTTTTAATATCCTTTGCAGAATATCACTTACTTTGTCTTTAAACAGTTCAGATGGCCTCTTAGATATAATTTTCTCTTCTTTTTTAAAGTTCTTATGACTCAGAGATAAAAAAGAAGCAATAAGTACTACAAATAGAGATAAAAATTAAAAGGATAGTGTTAAAGAAGGCATATCGTGAAAATCTATGTCTCATAACTTAAGCAAAAACTAGTCCTGACTAAAGAGGAACTTTATCATTTGGGACATTTGTGGTATCATATTTAGTTTCAAAAGTGGCAGGAAGAATGCACAGTACTCCAGCAGCAGTTAATGTAGCAAAGATACAGTCGTTTGAAAGGTGGGGAAGGTGCAAATCAGCAGATTTGGGGCTCTAACACCACGAGTTCCTTCCTAATTCTTTCCTAAAGTTCTACACTTAAAAAGAGCTGAACTGAAAGTAGTCAGAAAATACAGTGACAGGGAAAGTGAGAGAAGAAATGAAGAACAAAATCAGTAACTGAGCTGATATGAGGTGACTGACATGAGGTAACTAAAAAAAACCCTTGTGATGTTTTGACAAAATTTTTTATAGTCACTGGAGTTCCCCAGTGTGATGAAGATTCTGCTAGTGTTTGAATATGTACATAGCAAATGACAGCCCTGGTGTTCTTAGTTATGTGCTAAGCAGAAATGACATGCAAAAGCACAGGGTGGAAGGAGAAAAACAGAAAATAGAAGTGACTCATGGAAGGTCAATGGCCCAGTCATGAATGGGATGAAGGTCTGTGCCTCTGTGCAGTGGCCTCTCTGCTGAACTACACAGTTTGCCTAGTCTTATATAACATTGTTCAGAAGAAATATGTAGAGGGTAGTGAGAGAAAACAGAAGACCCAAGAAAACTAGTTGAATTATTTCATTAGTTCACTGCCTACACCATTTTCAACACAGCTTGTCAAGTGGGCATCATCTGATGCATATGAAAGAAGGATTGATTGTTTTTCCCCATAAAGTATAATATATCAGCTGGCAGGAAACTGTGAGGGAAGCAGAGAGTAATAGTCTTAATGAATACAGAAAGCTATTAAGGTACACGTAAAGCAGACTTCTGGAAAAAATGAACTTTAGAAGGCAAGCAGGGGAGAGCATCAATAAAATATTCTATTTAGACTTCCACTGCATATGGATGTATACATGTATACACCACCATCAAAACAAAAAGGAGGAAACTATCATAGACAGAATGAACTACAAGCATTTGATAAATAAAAGTGAGGGTATTTTATTCAGCACTAATAAAGTAAAGAATACATATTTCCTTCAGCATTGCAACATCTGAATTAGCCAGAGATATTGCATTATACATAGAGATTAGACCAGAACTGAATTCAGCAGAAATGGAGAAAGAAACCATAGAATTTTAAGTAGTTTTGTGATACTGCAGCCTGTGTGGCTGCTGTGAAGATTTGCTGTCCCTAATGAATAATGCATAGAGTATGATTTCTTTCAAGGGAATAATAGGCTATCTAATGAAAACTTTGAAGGGGGTTACAATTTACCTGCCTGAAGTGAACCAAAAAGAAAAAAAAAGCTAGGTACCTTACTATAAAAAAAAAATAGTATCAACCCTAGCAAAAGTAAAAAGCAGCTTGCTTGTTCTCTTAGTTTCCCGTTATTCTACCACTTCTTTTCTGTCTGAAGATGCTGCTTTAAAAATATGACATTTTGCATGTTAAAAAAAAAGCAGTTTGCACCTCACTAGATCAATATATTTTTTCTTTCTATATTGAAGTAAAAAGATGAATGACAAGATGTCGTAATATGCCACTAAAAGCTAATTTCAGTATGCTACCCACCAGCAATACAAGGACATGGAATATTTACTCCGTGCATTTTTTTTCCTTTGTCTTTTTTTCTTCATTAACTTTCAAATCAGGGGAGGCTTTGCTTGAGTGTATCTATTGTTGCATATTACATTTGACACTTGTAATTTTGTCTGGGATGCATGGATGGCATGCATTCCTAGCAAAATAACAAAGTGTCAGGAAAGTAAAATTAAGAAGAATCAATATGTCTGTTGAGTTTAACATGAAGACTTTTATTCAACTGTAAAGAGCTGAAGGCTCTTCAGTGATTTCATTTCATGTGTGTGTCATGTAGCAGTAGAGAAGGGAATGCAATCTATAATATCAATCATTCTGTAAAGATTCCTGAAAACATTAGCATAATTACTGAACAGTCTAGAAGGCTGAAAGACTATCTGTTTGTGTGGGATCAGCACACATATATGCTAAAATACATCAGAAACCTACGCTAAATGAGTGATAAAACAGAACTGTTACATACTCAAAAGCTATACCTTATGTCCTCTTTTTCATGTTGTAAGTGTACCGCATTGCATGATCTGATTCTGCTACCAGTTAGATCAATGTACCGCAGAAATAAATCCAGTGAAATTGCTAGGGATGAGCTCAGAGTCAGACTTATAATATTTGAGTGAAGAGACAGAAAAAAATCCAGACTATTTCATTTAGAAGCACCCTTTCAACTCCAAAGGGCTCAAAAGTAAACACTGCTTTGTAACCCAGTCTCTACACTCTGTCTCTGTACATCTTAAAAAGTTTACTTTGTACTGCAATTGATTTGAATATATTTGGTGATTGCTTGGTTTGTCAATGCACAGAATATTCTGCCTACTGTAACGGCTTTGCTAAAGTGCCTAGGAAGGAATCCAGTTCTTACACAACTTCAACTGCTGTTGTCGGCTCTATAGTCATATAATATCTGGGGTTATGATAAACATTATTGCAGAACCTTGGGTCCAGGAAGTTGCAAAGTTTCTTACTTTACAAAGAAGCATTTCCTGGATCATCCATTCTATGTGAAATTTAGTTAAACTAGCTGTGCAAAAATCAACCTTACCATCCTTCCTTAACTACATTTAATTAAGTATAGAAAAATAATAGTAAATTGTCAGAATCCATTTTCCAAATTATTATTTAAAAAAATAACTATTTTTAATGCAACACAGCCATTCATTTCAAGATTAAAAAAAATTAACTTCATATGGTTAACAGAAAAATACAGAGTTATTGTAATTGATTGTAAGAAAGATTCTGTGGTGATGGTATTAAAGGATTGTTCCAGCATTTATCTATGGTCTTCAGTAATAGCTTCAGGCAGAGTCAGTTCTTCCAATTGTAGAGCTGTTCAAATAAGTTGTTTTTTTTAAAAAAAATTTAAAATTACCCTTTTGCTCTTTATTAAAAAAATAACTATTCTGTGACTAATTTTCTTAATGTAGTATATACAGTATATTTTCCTACTCTGTGGGTAGCACAAGGTATTTAGAATACAGAAAATGATGATCAAAGGAAAAGTAGGACTTAGAAATGATAATCATTTGTCTTCAGCTCTACCCTTCTATGCTGGGGAGAAATATGGCTTCTACAGAGGAAGCGACAGGAGACACACTGAAACGAAGCACTTGGGCATCACTTCCTATATATGCTGGAAGTAGTCCATTGCTCCAGAACCATTCAGGGCTTTGCACATGACTTTCAAAAATGGATAGCTTAACTCAGCTGAACCTGTCTTTTATCAAGACAAGGTAAATGCATTGCTGCTCAGTAGGAACCCTTCAGGCTGTAGCTATCATTTAGAAAATGCCAAAATAATAAGTTGGTATTTACATATATGCATGTGCAATGTAGAGATATCCTGTTCACTACATCTATGTATATATGGGAAAAGAGAGGATTAAAATGAAATGCATTTTTTCTGCATTTACTAAAAAATAGCCAGAGGAAGAAAATTTCAGCTAGCATTGGGAAGACATAGATATTCTTCTCTATAGCTGGATAACCTATTTATTTGATACTTAGAATTCTATAAAGAGAAGTTCTGCTCTATGAGCAGTTAAAATGAAAAGGAATACGGTTGAGGCCAAATCACAGTACTAAATAATATGTTGGCTTTATATAAGTTCTCCTTGCATAACAAAATTTATTAAGCATGCTTTTCATAAATAACATTTAAACTAGAGTTCCTAAAAGTATGTCATGAGCTACTGTTCCCCATGAAAAGCTAAGTGGTTGTCTAGTAAGTGATTAATTATCAACAGAATATGTGAGAAAATTTCATCAGTAGCTTAGAGTTACTACTGGATGGTTGATCATATATACTAATGTAAATTTTTATATTATATTACTATAATATAGTATAATAAATTTTATATAACAATAATTATTGTACATTAAAACTATTATGATTACATAAGTGATTTATATGGACTATGTGTGGTTTATATGGACTATGTATGAAATAATGTGGTGGTTTATATGGACTCTGGTTTATATGGACTATGATGGTGGTTTATATGGACTATGTATATAGTGGTTTATATGGGCTATGTATGAAATAATGACATATATATATGTTCTCCTATGAGCACAGGCTGAGAGAGTTGGGGTTGTTCAGCTTGGAGAAGAGAAGGCTGCAGGGAGACCTTATAGCAGCCTTCCAGTACTTAAAGGGGGCCTACAGGAGAGATAGGGACAGACTTTTTAGCAAGGCCTGTTGTGACAGGACAAGGAGCAATGGTTTCAAACTACGGGAGGGCAGATTTAGACTGGATTTAAGAAAGAAATTTTTTACAATGAGGGTGGTGAGGCACTGGAACAGGCTGTCCAGAGAGGTAGTGGAGGCCCGATCCCTGGCAACATTCCAGGTCAGGCTGGATGGGGCTCTGAGCAACCTGATCTAGTTAAAGATGTCCCTGCTCTTGCAGGGGGGTTGGACTAGATGACCTGTAAAGGTCCCTTCCACACCAAAGCATTCTATGATTCTATGATATATGTATATGTATGTGTATATATACATGTACACATCTATGTGCACTAGTGCACTTAAGTGATTACTTTCAACAGCATAAAGAGAAGCAGCACAATATAACTGAAATCAATTTATTAGGAAAAGATTTACAACATATGAGATAAATACTTCTGTCTTTCAAGTCTGCTTTCTTACAGACTGCAAATGGTCACTAAAGGAATACATTTAAAGTCCGTATGTAAAGTGATGCTAATTCTAAAGCTTTATGTAGTTAAAAAGGATAATTAAATGTTGTATATAGCAATTCTGAAATTAACTGATAATATAATTAGCTCTGAAGTCTATGATCTTCCTTCTTTTTCCTTGTTCTTATGGGATATTGGACAGTGGATTGTTCACAAGATTAAACCTATGCAATAAGAATGATTTAGAAAAATGCAGCTGATAAAGAGTTGCTCATTTTTACCACATATGTGTATTAATACTTGCCTTCAACTTGTACTTTTTCATTTGATTTTATATGTTTTCTTAAAAGACAGGCTACTCTACAGATGTCAAAATTGTTCACTGTCATGGTAACATGCTTTTATGTAAGGGTATTTAAGAAGGGCTGCTGTTATAATCTTATCTCTATGTGTTAGTGCACATAATCCTTTTCATGTAAGTATAGCTTATTCATCTCTAAAATGGGTATATGAGTTGAACACCTCAGAGGTGCAGTTTCAAGTTGAATTACTGAATGTGGCAATGCAATATGTAATACAGGCCGACAACTATGAATTTACTGTTATATTCATTGTCAAGCCATGCTAAACAAAAGGGCAGGAAAGGTGTTGTTTTGAAAGTATTCATTTGCCACCCAAGAGTGGTGGGCTTCCCAGAAGTGCTCAGTCTTGATCTCAATAGCTACTGAAACTGATAGTAGATTTCATGAACTAAAAATGAATTCCCTATAAAATTAGAGGAGTAAAAACATAAGCGTTATCAGTGCTGTAATGTCAGACAACTTGGTGCTTGCCAGTCTCTGGCAGTAACTGCACCTTATGAAGCATAATCACAGTCTTGGTTCATGGCAAAGATTTGACGAGGTTTATGGTCTTCAAGTTCTGTCTCTAACAGGCTTCCTTTAGTAAGGGGTTAAAGTGTATGCCTCTAACAAGGCACTAGCACAAAATCATGTCCCATGGGACAATACAAAACTTTTATGGTTTCTGTCTCAGCTTTTAAATAGGGATCAAAAATAATGATATAGTAAATTACATCTGTATCCCAGCTTTGATGTTCGCATTTCATTCCTGTCACAGGGGGCTGGGCCACCTTATAATCAATGAACTTTTCTTTCTTACTTCTGCAGGACTGCGCATCTTGTACCATCCTTCTGACTCTGTTAGTCCATTCTTCTATAGATCATTCATCTATAAATCACAGCTTCTATAGAAACTGCTTTGGTAAATACTTTAACAAATATTTATTATAAGGATATATACAGTAACCAGTATCATAGAAAGATCCCTTTCTTTTTTTCCCCCTTTTTAGAGGGGACTATCCACTCATCCTCCTGGAAAGTCATGAGGTACAGAAACATGATAAGTCATTGGGACAGCAGCCATTTTACAGCTATCTTTAATGTATATAAAGACATTAAAGGCCTATTTGTCTGCAGTATTGGTCTGCACATTTGCTCATACGATGCGTAGGCTGTTGTTATGCAATTATTTTGTTCCAAATATCATGCATGGGAATATTACTGCCGGGACTCACTGCAAGGCAGCCTGTTTATAAATGTTGAATCATTTTATATGGTCAGTGAAAATAAGCTGTAACTGATGTAAACAAATGATAATATTCCTAGTTAAATATTAGGGAAAGCAATGGATGCAAGGGAAAAACAAGGGAAAAGCAATGGATGTCATCTATCTATCTGGATTTCTGTAAAGCCTTTGACACAGTCCCCCACAACATCCTTCTCTCTAAATTGGAGAGATATGGATTTGATGGGTGGACTGGTCAGTGGATAAGGAATTGGTTGGATGGTCACATCCAGAGGGTAGCAGTCAACGGCTCAATGTCCAGATGGAGATCAGTGACAAGTGGTGTCCCTCAGGGGTCCGTACTGGCACCAGTGCTGTTCAATATTTTTATCAATGACATTGACAGCGAGATCAAGTGCACCTTCAGCAAGTCTGCAGATGACACCAAGCTGAGTGGTGCAGTTGACACGCTCGAAGGATGGGATGTCATCCAGAGGGACCTGGACAAGCTGGAGAAGTGGGCCTGCGTGAACCTCATGAGGTTCAACAAGGCCAAGTGCAGGGTCCTACACCTGGGTCGGGGCAATCCTCAGTTTCAATACAGGCTGGGGGATGATGTGATCGAGAGCAGCCCTGCAGAAAAGGACTTGGGGGTACTGGTGGATGAAAAGCTGGACATGAGCCAACAATGTGCACTCGCAGCCCAGAAGGCCAACCGTATCCTGGGCTGCATCAAAAGAAGCATGGCCAGCAGGTTGAGGGAGGTGATTCTGCCCCTCTACTCTACTCTGGTGAGACCCCACCTGCAGTACTGTGTCCAGCTCTGGAGCCCTCAGCACAAGAAGGACATGGAGCTGTTGGAGCATGTCCAGAGGCGGGCCACAAAAATGATCCGAGGGCTGGAGCACCTCTCCTATGAAGACAAGCTGAGAGAGTTGGGGTTGTTCAGCTTGGAGAAGAAAAGGCTGCAGGGAGACCTTATAGCAGCCTTCCAGTACTTAATGGGGGGCCTAGAGGAGAGACGAGGACAGACTTTTTAGCAAGGTCTGTTGTGACAGGACAAGGAGCAATGGTTTTAAACTACGGGAGGGCAGATTTAGACTGGATTTAAGAAAGAAGTTTTTTACAATGAGGGTGGTGAGGCACTGGAACAGGCTGCCCAGAGAGGTAATGGAGGTCCCATCCCTGGCAACATTCCAGGTCAGGCTGGATAGGGCTCTGAGCAACCTGATCTAGTTAAAGATGTCCCTGCTCTTGCAGGGGGGTTGGACTAGATGACCTGTAAAGGTCCTCTCCAATCCAAAGCATTCTATGATTCTATGATTCTAAATATATCAGTATATTACTCGACAAGTGTGCATAGAAAGAATTATGAATTTATAAATAAAATTAATAAAAACATGATAATAAAACCCCACATCTTTAATGCTTACTATCTTTTCCAGCAGTATAAATACTTCTCCAGAGTTTTTTTCAGACTGTTTTGTGTTGAAGTCCATTGTAATGTCATTTTATTTTTTCGCACTAAAGAATAAGGTATGGTGGGAAGTAGGTTCCATACTATGTGCATTTGTGTCTAAAGCATCATAATTTTTTAATATTTACTTCCTTCAGGTTGCATCTATTCCTATAAATATAAACACAATATATTATCAGTTAACTTATATTACAGAAATTTGTATATTGGAACGAATGCATTTTGCCTACTTTCTAAACCACTAAAAAATGGTAAATCCAAAATTTGTAGTGGATAATTTGATATTCTTGCTGTTTTAATGTAATACTTTACAACAATTTATGTTGTTTCTTGTTTTAGAACTACTGTGGGTTTTTTCTAGCTTTGTGTGGCCTTTCCATGACATGTTAATTAATGCACAACAAGAAATCTGAAAATGTGTAACAGTTTAAGCCTGATCTCGAATAGAGTAGGGCTTCCTCTGCAGCTCTAACCATAGTGTCAGATTGCTGTTCTCACAGAAGTAGTTACAGAAGTAGTTACAGATGCAAGTCTTCAGAACTGTAGCAAATATTTTTTCAACTCAAATATAGCAAAGATTTGCAGTTTATATGAGTGGAAACAACTCTTTTCTTCTGATTAGCTGAGCTGCTATCAGCATTCACGTCATGTCCCTTTGAGGTTAAAATTCCATTTAGCAAGCATAACCAATGCGTGGGACTTCAGAGACAGCAATATTGTTGATGTATAGTATTCTGAAAAAATATTAATGATTGCTGCTCTTCAAAAAGATATTGAAAAGCATTGCACTATGGTGCTTTAAACAATCAAATTGCAAGTATAAAATATGCATACCAGCACAACATTGGGCATATAATTCTAGATTGCTAGTCTTGCTTTCAGAATGCCGTAATATATTTTACCTGTCTGTGCCTTTATTGCATTCATTTTATTCAGCTAGCAGCTCAGACACAGATTGAGTCTCAAGTATCTCAACCTATGGGACACAGTTTACTGTCTGTAAAACAAGGATATTGTATGGCTTTCCTTATTTAACTATTCTCTGTGTTTGCTATTTACATTTACTCTTCTTGTGGATGTGTGTCCACCTGACATAACCAGACCCCAGTTTCTCATAGGTATCTGTGTGCTACAATAATAACAAAGGAAAACAGTCTCAACTTTCTAAGAAATGACTCTATTTCCTTATTTAATGAAAATTACATCAGACTACTTTAAAGTTAATTGAGTAACTATGAATGATGATGTGCAAATCTCTGCTGCAAATACAGAAAAATGTCAGCTACATAATCAACAGACATAGTCTAAGAATTTGCTACTGCGACAATACCCAACACCATGTGAAATGTTTTTGTTCAAAACATTAGCCAAAAACTGTGTTTTCATGTTGACTAAGAGTATTTGCAAATTGGAGTCCAAATTGTTGAACATTTTAGGTGAGCTCTCCCTCCCTTCCTTCCCCAAGGAAACAATTTTATCAAAATAGTATTCTATTTACACATTTACAAAAGGCAAGATATCAGTTTTACATTATGACTTTTTTAAAAGAAATAAATCTACATTTAATATAAAGACATTTAAAAAAAATCAAAAAGGAAATGAAAGATTGTTTTGGATGTGAGGCAACTTCTGGTCCATCCCAAATTTGGTTTGTTTTTTGATTTTGGGTTTTTTTAGAAGCAATTCCCTTCATTTTGAGTCAGTTTTCTTCCTGATCAGTGAAATGAACAGTCAGCTTTTTGCATAGTACCCTTCTGTGCCAGGTGTCAATTTGCCGGTATGGTACTAATGCTGTTCAAACAAAGCTGGTTTTGTTTCATTGCTGGCAGCTGAGCCAGTGAGTTGTAATGATGGGAACTGGAATCGGCTGCTCCCTGGAAAATGCAAGACTGACTGAACAGGGACTTAGCTAACTACATAAATGTATGCCATATTTGCATCACGAATTTTTAATGTGCAGCATTTCAGATAAAAATTCGTTATTTGTATGACTCATGAATAAAAATTTATGGCCAGTTTAACTGTGGTCAGCAAGTAACTGTTCCTCCCTGTATAACAAATGGTAAGAAGTGTGAATACATAATTAAAGGTGGCTTATACTACTGTGATTTTCTAGAAAAGCAGCCAGCCTGGTATAGCTGCCAGTGGCAAGCCCTTTTTATTTCATTGAATAAGCTTTTAGTTGTTGGATCAGGCCCAGCCTTACAAAACATTGGACTTTGCCAGACATGTTTCTTAATCATAAAATAAAGACAGAAACTCCTTCCCACTTACAGTTTACTAATTAGATGGTGAGCAACCAAGCAGATGTGATCCATGTGCTAGTTGCAAAGCATTTTGTGTGCTGAATCAGGGCAATTAAAACTCTATCAAGTTATATAAAAAGCTATAGCAGTAATTTAGAAAAACAGAAGCATGAGAGCAATTCCTCTAGATGAGTTGACAGTGGGAATGGTTAAGCATCATACTCTTAAGATTTCTTCCTTTTCAAGCTTTAGATTTGGTATTACATGCAGCTACAGCCAGGTGGTAAATATTTACTTCTGGCAGTGCTTGTTTGGGTTAAATGACTTCGTAACTGACAACAGCTAATTGAAAACAGCTTGGGATCCCCCAACACTACTTCAACTTAGATTATAAAAGTCTATAACACTCTGCTGTCTGAGATATAAGGCAATTGTAGAGCAAGTAAAGGAAGATTAACAGATGGCTCGGAGATTGGGGCAGGGAAGAAGGGTCTTAGATGCTCATATCTTATAAGGTGAGCAGAGCAATGCTCCTGGTGGATGGATTTCACCTGAGTACCCAGGAGAGCCTTCCAACCTTCAAGCTGGCATGAATGATAAGAGCTGAGAGAGACACTTTTGCAGCCACCACTTTTAACATGAGGGATAAGCTGGCCTTTCCAACTTGTTATGTAAAATGCACAGCCTGTCATTTCCTTACAGACTTCTTATAGTGGTGAGTGTTGGAAGATGTCTCTTCTTACTTGCTGTTTGTGTGAAAATCATTTTATACCTTTGATTGTTCTTGTTGTCTATTTTTTTTTCCTACTCCTGTAGCATCTCTTGAAATAGGGAATAAAACCTTCACACTCAACCTGCAATTGCACCATGGATGTATACCTTTGCACACTTTTTTTTTTCCTCTTCTGTTTCTTTCCCTATGATTCCCAAGATGTTATTTTCTTGTTGTTTGGATGTGAAGAAGTGAAATAAACTTTTGTGTATCCTCTTCTCTGCTAACATAAAAAGATATATCTAATTTATAACCCATTTGAGTTTTGACCACAATGCCTACACTAAAATGGTTTAGCAGCACCAGATTTTCAAGAGTTATATAAAGAATTGACTATTGTAGTATTTCAGCTTCTACTATAGTAAATTGGTTCTGGATGATGTGGGAATATTTTATTTTTGGAATGACAGTGGTTTGATATCTCTGTTTTATTAAATTGTATGCTGCTGCTGCTGACATGGCTACTGTTAACAAGTAATATAAATAATAGTAGTAATTTACTGTTTGTTAGTTCTATTATTTATACTATTTATAAAGTCCAAAAAACATTGGAGCTTTTCAATGATGCACATGGACCAGAAAGCATGCCATTTCGGTGTGTTTATACAAGAAACAGCTATTATGTCACATTATTTTATTCCCATCAGATTTCCTGCTGCTGTAGAATACAGATAGTTTGGACTACTGCATTTATTAACAAGCCAACATTTTAAATGCAATATATAGTGTTTCTGTGGAATTTGTTGCTACAGGAGATTTTCAAGGAAAAATGTGATGTTTTTAAGGATTAGAAAATACTGTAAACACTTTTAGGATTTGGACTTTTTACTAAAAGCAGATAGTGATACGGCTAACGTGACTGTTGTGGTTTAGCCCCAGCTGGCAACCAAGCACCATGCAGCCGCTCGCTCACTCCCCCCCCCCGGTGGGATGGGGGAGAGAATCGGAAGAGCAAAAGTAAGAAAACTCGTGGGTTGAGATAAGAACAGTTTAATAATTAGAACAAAATAATAATAATAATGAATTATCATGAGAAGGAAAACAACGAGAGAGAGGAACAAAACCCAAGGGAGGGAAAAAAAAGGAAAAAAAAGATACAACCGCTCACCCCCCGCTGACCGACGCCCAGCCAGTCCCCGAGCAGCGATCGCTACCCCCCGGCCAACTCCCCCAGTTTATATACTGGGCAGGACATCATATGGTATGGAATATCCTCTGGTCAGTTTGGATCAACTATCCTGGCTGTGCCCCCTCCCATTTCTTGGGCACCTGGCAGAGCATGGGGAGCTGAAGAAAAAAAAAAGTCCTTGACCAATGTAAATACTGCTTAGCGACAGCCAAAACATCAGCGTGTTATCAATATTATTCTCATACTAAAATCCAAAGCACTGCACTATACCAGCTACTAGGAAGAAAATTAACTCTATCCCAGCCGAAACCAGGACAGTGACACACTTCTGCATCGCACAAAACTTCTGTCTGTGCAGAGTATCACAGCAGAATTGAAGCCATGATATTGGGCTAAGAGTCAGATACTACTAAATGCAAGATAACAAATTAGACAGGCTGATAAAAAGCTGTGGTATGCCAGCTTCTGTGGAAAAAAATAAAGTCTATGGTGCTACTGTACGTCTCTCTCTCATCACTAACAGAAGTACATGCAACACTCATACAGCATGTTTGCCTGGCTCTGAACTGATGCATCCCCTCAGAAAGTTACAGATGTGTTAACTGATGAAATGTGATTTAATATTTCCTGTTAGAAATCTAGACAAGATCACGCTTTCCTGTCAGTGTCTCCTAGCTGTGTAAGTAACTTTTCTTTCTTTTTCCCTCTCTTCTTTTTACTGTATCAGTGGTGCTTGTACCTTCTTCCCCAGAATCGAGTACACAGTGCATCTGTCTACATCAATACTGATAAGCGAGCTACTTAATTTCACATCACATGAAAATCCAAGCAAACAGAATTACTCCTTTGATCTAAGTCACAATTACACAACTACAGTCCCAAAAGAGATGATGGCTTTTAGTCTCATCACACTCATGGTATATTATGTTTTTTCTGAAGCAGCTTAGCTATGAGAAGTACCAGGCTGCTTTCTTAGGTAGAGCCATTGCTACACCCTTCGGTACTAAGACATTCTACTGATGAACAAGAAGATAGCTTATATTCCCTGGTGTTCGTTAAGTAAAGTTTACATTACTTAGAGCTCATGGCAACAAAAAGTGCTTAAAAACAGGCAAGCAGTGTCCTCCTGTATCAAAGTGGTTTTTTTTCCTTTGATTCTTGATCTTTTTTTTTTCCTTTAGTTTCCTATTGTGCCTTTAACCCAGGACACCAATATCCAGCATGTTCACTGCATTATCCAGCTGCATCCATCAGCTTCTGCAATCTCGGAAGGTATGACCTCTACCAGGTCATTCAGCCTCACATTTAGCCATCGTTCTAAGGAGAAGAACTAGAGTGCTCAGGGTCTCAACTAGCACTATATCTGGATAAAACAGAGTACTTTCTTTAAAGGGAAACCTCACTATCTTCTCTCTTCTCCCCCCCCCCCCCTTTTATTTCTCTTTGAAAACGTAGAATCAAGAAAAATTCAATGACCCTTCTAACCAGTATTTTTATCCTTTTTGATAGATCATTTCACTTTTACTACTAAGGAATAATAGCTTTTTATAAATATAGGCAGATTTTAAAAAGGAAATTCTAAACTGTCTTTTCCTCAGAATAGCTGTACCCTATAATGTGCCTTTTTTTTTTTTTTTTTTAACAGGGGCAAATTTCTATATTTTTAGTTTGGGCAAGACAGAAGAATTCATGTCTGCTTGGAATGCTTTTATTGCCATGTGCAAAGGTGCTCTGATATCAAGGCAAGCCTTATAAAATAAGCTGGCTGGTAGGTGTGCTTGTTTGAAGAAACATGAAATTTACAGAGGGACTTCTGGGAATCTCTCCTAAAGAGGTTAGTGTCCTACATGATAATTTCTCAATAAAAATTTATTTGGCAACAAGCAGTATCTGTTCCTTGTGCCCACTCTTTTTGTAAGTGTGCTCTTGAGTTTGGGTAACCAAATCTATTTCACTACTCCTCCCTCCACTCTCCCCAAAAAAGCAAAAGGGGAAAAGCAAGCCCTTTCCTCTACAGCAATATTTTCGAAGTTAGGTCAGACCCCCAGCCTGACGCCTAGCACAGCCAGGCAAACTTTTACTCTAACATGAGCCAGAACAGCAGCTTGTGGACAGTGGGCTGGGACAGACAGAAGATTATGGTTTCCTCATCTGCCCTATTCCCACTTTGTTATTTAATTCCTGCACATTTTAATTCTCAACTATTTTAAGACTGATTTGCACCAGCAGGAAGCATGCCTCTGTTTTTTCTTCTCACCCCCCATATTTGCTTATTTGTACAATTAATTTATTTTTATAATGCTTTTTCTTACAGATAACTTTTTATCAGTTTGTACTTATTTTATCATACTCAGCCAATGGAAATTGGCATTAGCATAAAAGGAGTTGCTTCCCATCTATGAAAGTTATGCACTTGTTTGCTTTATCTTGATATTAAATAATCAAAACCTGGAGAAACAAAGACGGGCTTAAAATGTCTTCATAGAAATAGTTAATTCTATGTGCGTGTTATGTTTTATTGTTCTTCTTAACCCTTTTGCAAGAATTAAAAATCATTCTCAGAGTAATATCAGAATTAAAGAAATTACTTTTCAAAAATAATACAGCTATTCTCAGTCTGTGAGTTAGTTCCAATATATAAACCCACAAGTATTTCCACACTGGAGCAAATTATGGTCACTATAGTTTGTTAACCTGCTCCTACAATTGATAGGCTTTTCAGCAGGGCGTGCAACTGAATCCTGCAATAGCCATTTCTGAAGTGTTCTTTGCAACTTCTGATAGAAAGTGGCCCAGGACCGTGTTAAGGATTATACCTTATCTCTTTCTATTACGTCAATTAATGTAACTGTACATGTTCTCTTCATCTTCTTTTAATACTACTATGCACTTAACTTTGGTGGCATCTCCTGGCAGTTAATTCCTCAGGACAGTGCTATTTTCCAAAAATAAGAATTATATATCCCCCAATGTGTTTACATCTGTGGTATTCAGAAGGCCCTAAAGCATCTCAGACAGGTCATATATTGGTATTTAATTCACTTTTCTTCTCTCACTTAATGTTATCAGTCATCAGACAGTTCAAGTCCAGCAGCCCCTAAATTTTTTGGCCAAATAACTCAAATGGCATGTCTGGATGGATACTCCTGGAACACAGTTTCATATATTAGAAAAATTAACTGTTCTGCAATTCAAGGTACTGGTAGGTTTGTGTTTTGAAATAGAGCTTGCTAGGTTTGCAGGTGATGTATAGTACACTGCATGTTTCAATGAAATAAAGCTATTTGCAGCTGTTGAAGGTATGGTAGGTGTTTGCTTTTCGGTTTTGAAATTTCTTGCTTTTTTGCAGGAATATGAGTTCTTGTAACACCATGCTTTGCCACGTCTTCATTGCCGAAAAGCAATATAGTCTTGTCCTTGTTTAAACAAATCACACTAATATGATGTGAGAACTTTTATTCCAATATTAGTAAACAGGCAAAGCCTTGAAAACACAAAGGAGAGATCCCTCAGAGAGCAATACAGCAACTCCTGTTGCTAGGAAACCATTTTTCTTTCTTTTCCTTCAAAACGACTAAATCATTTTATGCCTGGCTTCAAAGGTAGCTTGGAAGATGGGAGCAGAAGGAAATGCATTTTAAAAGTCTCACCTCTTCTCCCTCCTTCTTTCCAATGTGAAGAGAGCAACGAGTTAATATGATTTGGTGGGATTCAGGGGAATATATGAATAAATGATCTAAGAGCAGTAGGGTCTGTGTGTGGGTGTGTTGTGTGAAGCAGGAGTGGGTATTTGGGTGAGCACACAGCAGAGCCATGGGACCTCCCTGGCTCCCATGGGGCTTCCTCTTGCAGCCCCTCTCGTGCCACCTCCCTGACACCTGCTCCTTCCCTGGGGTACCTCGGATATTTCTAGCGGCTCCTTTTCATCTGCATTTTGGAGGTCTTCTTTTTCCTTTTCAGTCTGCTCCGTCTCCTCAGCCCGGGTTCCCCTGGAGAGGATGGGTGGGTGGCAGCCATGGTGGCTGTGGGCCCTCACTGGAGGAACGGAGCAGGCAAGAGGCAGCGGGGCAGGAGCAGGGATTGCCAGGGGGGTGAGGTTTGGGCCTGCCTTTCAGGCAAGCCCCAGCTGCCTGGTGAAGGGCAGCGTGGGTTACACCAGGCCCTGGTTTAGGCCAGAGGGAGAGCGGGGGAAGATGGCTTCCCAGGGGGCAGCCATGGGGGAGTGGGAGGTGGGAGAAAGCCCCATGGCCGCTCGCTCGCTCCCTCGCTCATCTGCCTTCTCCCCAGTGAGTTCCCAGGTCTTTGGTCCTTTTTCATGTCAGGAGTTTCCTTGCCCTGCTCCTAGCTTTCTCCTCTCCCCCATTTCCCTCCCCGTCTCACCACACCCCATGTCTCTCCTGGTGTGCTCCAGCATGGGTTGGACCTTGAGCCACAGGTAGTGAAGGGGCTTCTCTGGAAGTGGATGGGGAGCTGGGTACCGTTTGGCACCTGAATGGAAAAAACTGAGAATCCAAGTTGCTTATTAACTCTTAAAGTTATCGAGTATGACTCCAGGAGCTGTTCTTGTCCAAGGAGGAAAAGCACTGGCATGAGCCTGCGCGGGAGGAAAAGGTTTGTTGCCTGCCTCCCCCCCCCGCCCAGTACTTCACGCAGAAATGGCTGCTCTCCATGTTCTCTCCTGGCAGGAACTGACGGGCTTTGGGTGGATAGTGAGGCTTTGTGTAAGCAAAAGCCTTTGACTTTCTTCCTCCCACCCACCCAGAAAAGGGACTCTCTTTGTCTATTTTGGTCCAGACAATTCCCTCAACTTAAAGACCCTGTGGTGATACCCAGAGGATTTCTTTCTGGTGATACCCATAGGATTTCTTTCCTTTTTTTTTTTTTTTTTTTTTAATTCTGACTAAACTGATCTTAACTTGCTAAAACTGAGCAAGCGACAGATGGTGCCTATACTATTTCAGGAGTGTGTCACTCTTCTTAGCATGGTAAGCGTCTTCCATGGCAGCTGTCAGACACAAATGCACAAATCCAGTTCATGTTGCTTAATTTTAGTGAGTAATATTAGATTCTAATATAGTTATTGAAATGTCTACTTCTTATCCAGTCTTGCTGAATGTAGTAATTCTAGAGTTAATATGACCTTAGTTTGACAAATTTAACCTGTTTTGGTCCAACCTAACCAGACATCTGAGAACTGAATAGCATCACTTTAAAAATTCCTTTAAGCCTCTTCCAGTTGATTTTTGAAGCAAGGAACAATCCTGTGTGGATTTCCTGTTTTTGTTTTAAACTTCTGAAACAGAAATGTGTACATGTTGTATATAATATGCATAAAATCATTTGTATTATGTTGTGCCTGTGTAATTCCTTCATAGCACATTTTTTTGAAGAACAATGGAAAAGGATAAGCCTTTCAAAAGCTATAGAAAGAGTTGTGTTTCTGAAAGCACAGATTTAAGCAAAGTCAGAAAAGCTACACCCGTTGAAATTGCTGTCTGTTGAGAGCAAATTATACCTTAAAAAGAAGAGCTACATTTTTCCTCTTTCCTTTTATCTGACATTTACATATCTGCAACCTGTAGCTGTGTTAGTTACGACTGTTTTCAGTGGAACCAGTGTCTTGATGGTGTGTGTCCATGTATAATGTATATATTACATGCATACACACATCATCTACCTACCTATATATACACATACATGCATATATATTTATTGATCAGCTCTTTCCTACCACAAACTCATTCTTCAGAAGTCATCAGATCTTTTTGCTACTCTTAGTTCAGCTTATCCAGAAAACATTAATTATGTCAACTGAAGTATTAAGTTTTAAGTTTAAACTTGGGCAGCATCTATATTTAGACAGGTACTTTTACAACATCTGTATCAATACATTAGCTTCATTTAAAAAAAATATATTCTACAATCTCTAGACAGATTGAATGCATTTTGACTAACTTTTAGCAAGTTTGTGCTCATATTAGAAAGAGACTGGGAGGGGAGGAAATATGTAATGACATTTATGTTCCTATCCACTGAGCTCAGCTGCTCAAGAATTGCTGGTATTTCAACCTTAAACTGGATTTAAGCAGATTCACAGTTTTGGTGGAAGGTGAAATAATGATTTATTTACAATAATAAATGTTATTTACAATAACATGATAAGTGATACCCAATATTTTGCTTCCGCAGCTCAGGTTGCTTGGCAATTTAAAATGTTTCTATCAAACTCCTGAAAATACTCAAGTCTTTAGAGACACGGAGAGGAAGATTATTGCAGGGTGACCTGTGGTCTCCTTAGATTATATTCTCCCTTTTCTTTGGGTAGCATTTGACCCTCAAAGCCATATGGATCCCAAAGGGTCCTATCTCAGTATTTGCAGAAATACTTGTTTTTAGGACTTAGATGCAGCTAAAACCAGTGTTCCCATGTTGTGGGATGTGCAAAAGCAAAGCATCATCCCAGTGCAGCTCATATAAACTGTCAGCGTAAGAGAGTGGGGAAAGGGTGTGTGTTTTGTTTTGGGCAGAACTGAAGACTGGTGGTTAATTCAGAGTTGAGGAGTTCTTGTTGCCCATTTTCAACAGGCTCTGTGTATGATCCTGCATAATTCTGTCTCAGATGAGAGGAGGGGCTACTTCTGTAACCCAGGTAGATTTTGAAAAAAGCAGTGCTGTCCATCAGTCTTTCTGGGGGATAAACCAATTAGTAAAAGGCTTTTCTCTTAGCAATGGTATGTGTTTTATTTCCTGAGTTAATGCATTTCAGGAGTTACTGTGTGCCACAGGGATCTTTTTCTGACTGATCATATATCATTCTTGTTAATATCAGCATGGCTTAAGTGGGCACCCCAGGAAAGAATCTGACTTTAGTTCTGTTGCTTGCAGTTGTACTGTTTGCTGTTGCAGTTTATAAAACAGGTTCCTCTGCAATCTGTGTTGCTATGGATTTTTCTTTGTATTTACTGAGAAGAGGTAGGTGATTTATTTGTCTGGTGTCTCAGCAGATTCCTTCCTGCTGTGTTTAGGTTTTTGGGAGTGGGTTGATTCTGATCTCTTTCAAATTATGAGGAATTGTCTTCTTGGTTTGCAAAGCATTTAACAATCTTTGTGCTTGTTTATATATAGGAGTTAACTGAAGTAGGATATCTCTTCATTGTTTTAAAACAGACTTTGTTTAGACTGACTTAGCAGGCTCTCTTCTCTCTGTGCCAAAATGAAATAGTGCATTGAGAAGTAGCAGAACTGAGGGACATTCTGTTTGCACTGGATAGGCAAAATGTTCAATTTAACATATTATTTATAATCTGGCACAATTCTAAAATCACTTACTGAAAATTTAGAAGCAGATGATAAGCCAAAGTTCTGAAAATGTGAAAAATGTAATATTTATTGGTGGATGCATTGAGCAATTACTTAACTGATGTTGCTTATTGATAAGACATCAGTGTAGCTCCAAAAAGTGGGGGAGGGGGAGGAGGGAGAGCCCACTAAAGAAAACCAACAAACACTAAAGACAAAGTCTAAGTAAACTGTCTCTCATTTCCCTCAAAACCCTTTCCCAAATGGTAAATCCTATAGCTGAAAATAACTACATCAGAACATTTGGGGACAAATTGTTTATATGGCTACTATTAACATTTTCTGTCAGTGTTCTGTGACATTGAAGAACTAACTCCTAACACCTGTAACGTCAGTGTCTCTGGCCCAGCCTTCTCGCAAAATATAATTCCTATAATGTAAGTCATGGGAAGCTTTAGGAGAAAGATGGGACATAGAGAGAAAATATAGGACATAAGTGGAGATGAACTTTATTAAGAAATAGTGGTAAAAGGAAAATAGTGTTTACATGGTATGTTTGCGTATAGTCTTGCAAATATTCTACATAATTAAGATATATTTTTAACTGCACTGTTTCATGAATAATTCCAGAAAATGAGATCTTGTTCTGCACAAATTCTTATTCTGGACTGCTGTTACTTTTGTTTGTCCTCTTACAACTGTCATCTCACTTCTCTGCTATGGGAGACTGGATGGCCAGCTTCATTTTTCCTTCAGATATGCAAAAATTTTCAAAGGATATAGATGAAAAGATTGAGGATTTATAGAGCTGTATTCTGTCTAAACAAGCCCTAGGCCTATAAACTAGCAAGTTAATTGTATTCTGTCATGTAGACAGTACATCTACTGTACTGTCTTCTGTCCTCAGTTTCCCTGAAGGAGAAAAAATGGCAGGACAACTGCTTATCACGGTAGTTTGGAGTCTTTTAAAACAAATAGGCTTCCTAAGTACATATGCAGTGCTGGTGGTGGCAGCTTTTGATTCCAAAATATCAAGGGATGAGTTTTAGCCAAGCTTTTCAAACTAATTCTGTGTCAAGCTAGAGGCAGCAGGAGAATACAGACTCTGGCTTCACTTAAGTTGATGTGTTTAAGATTCCACCGAGTCTGGTACAGAATGACAATAACTACAGAAATGGGCACAGAGTAAGCTTTAAAGAGCTTAATAGTGTTCTTAGGTTCTCAGGTGCATTAGGTATTAAAAATGTTTCAGGTTGCCAGCAGAATGTCTTGTACGCTTATGTGCAGCAGATTAATTATAATAGAACTGGTACTAATATGATTCTATTTTTTGTTTTATTTTTGTCAGATAAATTCCTTAATGATTGAAGTTTCCTCTGCTTATTTCCCAAGAAACAGAGAACAAATGGTCTGTGATGTGTTTAGCCTGTAAAATCAATTCAGTATCAAAAGGTTTTACCTTGGGATGTGTTTAAATATTCTGAAGATGCTAGGTGCCTCACAAACTAACTAGAACTGGTAAAAACATTTTTATGAAAATTCCTTCCTAGAAGAGAAGGATTTTCAGCGCAACAAACTAGTCTGTGAATTAGTGTCAGGTACCAACTTTGGGAAAAGACTTCCAAAATTAAAAAGAAACAAAGCAAAAAGAGTAAAAACATGTTGGTAGTTTCTAAATAAATCTTTTGATATCTTTTCTGTTTTCAAATTACTTCAGTTCAGATTCTTTTTTTAATTATTATTTTAGAGGGTAAAAATTCAATGGATATATTCTCTAAAATCCAGAAAATTTTCAATTTCTGAAAATTGCTGTTGAAATTAAGAAAGACTTCTGAGTTTTCTAGTCTGCTCCAGTACATTCATCATCTTAGACTCCTCCTACTGATTCCTTATATTTTACTCTTTTTTTTTCTTCCCAATCATTTTAATTTCAGCATGAAATAATCCTTCATTTTCAGTTCCAACCCAAATCTGTCAAATTCAGGAAGAAAAAAATACAGCCGTTCACTTTCCTTTCCTGTTAATAGACAAAAAGTAGAGTAACAACCTCATTCTTTGGAATAGATAGTCTACTTAAAACAATGCTCTGCAAATTTTTGAGGTAATTACCATGAGACTTCTGTGGTAAAAGTGAATAAATATTAAATAAGACTATCAGCAGCATGGGAGACAGTTCTGTTGGACAAATCTTTCCAGATTCTGCGTTTTGCCAGTAGAATTCAAAGTGCTACTGTGAAATATTGAAGTTCTGAAACAGTGCTTAAATCTATTTGTTTCACAGTTCACCAGATGTTAATTGGAACTCTTACTGATGTAAAAGGAAGCAAATTAAACTTTAATATTATTTCATCATATTTACTGTCTTCCCAGACTCTGGAGTTTTGAACAATATTTGGAGATATAGGAAGGTAACGATGAAATGCTTTTGAAAGGTGCAGAGTTAGATCAGTGCACCAATACCTGCTGAATTTCTAAAATACTAAACATGACAGTCAAGTTGGTTCAAAATGAGTACTGGAAAATTAGAAACTCACACAGCTTCTTTGATATCGTATGCTAGTTATGAAATTGAATAAAAACGTCCCTATGGTATCTTTAATCTCTTCAGAGGTTGGAAGAACTCCAACAAAAGCCACCCACAAACCCCACAATTTCTTTCCACTTGAAAGTGTCTCTTAATCACTCCATCGGAGTGGTAATTTTACCTCAGGAATGGCAGATCTTTTTGGCATCTTGCACAATTTGCATATACACTTTTATTAAAAACCAGCTTTGGAATTTTTGTTCTATGACTGAATATTTTACTAATGCTGACTTTTAAAGTACATATTGCAACTGAGAACTAGTGAATTATATCCACATCTATCTTTGTAACCCTAGAAAGCATACAATCTTTAAGTGCTTTAAGGTTGCTGAGTCCGGTCATGCAAAGTTCTGCAGTCACAAATCTAATGGCTTTGCATGTTAGTGATGGCTGCTATTCTTTGAAGATATTTCATAACTTTTGTAGCTGAAAATCTGGCTTTTATTACATAAACACAGTTGAAAATAAAACACTTGTTGGAAGGAGTGTGAAAGAGGTTGTTTAAGCAGAAAGCAAAATTTTAACTGCAGAAAGCATATACCAGAACTTAGCTCCAGGCAAACAGGAGAAAGATAGACACGAACAGGAGAAAATAGTCTTTGAACTTCATAACATTCTTTTAATTTGAAAAAGAACTTATTTTTCCATCCTATGTCTTGTTCTATTTTTATATACAAAGTAACCTTTTCTGCTTCAGGAAAATTCTGTGGGATGAGACGACCTTTCACTGGTACAAAATCAGCATAGTGACCTCTCTGTCTGTTTTCATTTATGCTCTAGAAAACAGGCATTTATAAAAAGCATCAGGTTCTTAAGCATTCATCAAAGCATGTTTGTAAGGAGAATATCTCAACAGATCTGGGAAAGGGATATAGCATCTGAGAACTTGTCTGCTTTTTCACCTATACTCACTATCTAAGATGTATTGCCTATACTTAAAAATCCTGCATCTGTTTTATCTCCAGACCTCAACAGTAATGCCAGCAGTATACAAGACTGTCTTCAGAACGATGAATTTCCAGGAACTGAAACCATTTCTGTCACTGAAATGACAATGAGCATTCTAGTGCATCAAATGATGCACAGAACAGTTTGACTTTTATACTTTTGAGGTCAAATGAAATTGTCATGAAATAAAATCCTCACTGGGGAAAAAGGAAGATTAATTTGCCCCAAGTCCCTCATCTTTGAAAATATTTTCAGTTCCTCCTAACACTCCACCCCCACATCACAACAGAATTGTTCTGTCTGCTTCCAAAGCCATTCACCCTACAGCTCCTGGTGCCAGGGAAATGACACCTACACCTTCTTGCTCTGTCCTTTTTCTGTTCTCTCCTTTCTGGTATGCATTTATGTTTTCCCCTTCTAATCTGCAAGAGGGAATATATTCTCATTTTACATATTTCCCTGTAATAGTTTCCAGTATTGGTATGGTATTCCATCAGACTGAGATTCAAATTGGAAACTCAGTTTGGAGACTAGTTAGCTGCCAGATGATAGGTGAAGGCTAAAGAGTCCTCTTCCTCTCTTAACATAATGTCCAATTCCATTCCACTGTCAAAGGAAAACACATTTTCTGGTTATTAAGTCATCGATGAATGCCACCTGCTGGTTGGCATAGCACTGCTAAGAAAACTAAAAATATATGTTTATATAAAAGTCACTTAGGAGCAGTATTTGAAATCATTGCTTTTATTATTTTGTTCAGGAAACAAACACCAGATCAAAACCTGCTGCTATGCTCCATGTAGACCAGTCCATGTAGACCAGTCACGCAGTGTTCAATTAATTCCTTTGTGATGGAAAACTTTAGCAGAGATGATTCCAATACTACACTGTAGTATTAGCCTAACTAATAATAACAGCTTAACTTCATAGCAATACAGACATTTAGAATAGAATTATGGAAAGACTTAAGAGAGTAATATTTTTGAAAAAAATGGAAAGAAACAAGAATTAAACGTTTGGGTTGCGGAGTAGAAGTGTGAGAGGCAATTTAGCCTTTGAACAACTTGAGTATATAAATATGCATAAACATACACTTGTTTCTGCATTAATTGTTACATGTATGTGTGTGCGTAAGCAGTTTTCAAAATCTGGATGTCACAATAAGGAAGAAAACTTGTTTCTTTCCAATTGTATCTAATATGATTCAGAATAATGCATTAAAGGAAAAAGAAAATTGTCTTTTGCCTGGAAATCAAGCAGTATGAAAGAACAGAATGTGTCTCAAGTTGTTTCCTAATGGTTGTCCAGGAAAAGAATAAAAAGCTGCCTACAGATTGAATAATAACAAGACTGTGTTTTTTTCAGGGGACAAAGAACTACACTGAGCTCTTATCAGAATATTTCAGCAGCTTTTCTTAACTTTAGGCTGCTAAGTATCATATCCAAGGACTGATGTTATGCTCTGTAGCCAGGGAGTGATGAATAATTTGTTCAATAAATGTGTTCCCCTTTCACCATCTGGAAATTGTCTGAAATACAATAACGTTAAATTTATTCACTAATAAAAATTCATTGATTTCTCCAGCAAATAATTCTTGCACTGTAGATCAATTGTGTAAACTTATTAGGATTACTGTTTGCAAGTCTGACTTCACTGGTTAATTAAGCAAATCACTTGATGTTTCTGTTCTTGTCTAAAACAGGAATCTGTACACAGAGGGTTAAACTCTGCGCCTTTTCTGCCTGGTGGCTGTAAGAGAGTAGTTTTAGACCTTTCAAAACTGTTGCTAAATTTGTAGAACCAGGCTCATTCAAGACTTTAACACTGCTGGTTTTAGACTAAGTGGAATGCTTCAAAGGATCTTGCTTTCATAGTCTATTTCCTCTCTTGTGTTGGTCCTGGAGTAGAGAGAGAGAGAAAGAAGCTGAAAGAGTCCGGATTTACTATTTTTCATTAAAAGCTAATGCTGCTGCCAGTGACCTACCTCTTAACCCTTACTCTTGTACCATTATTAGATGTGAATATTCTTTGAATGTTCTTGTGAGGATTTTCACTTGTGCCTAAGTGAGGTAGTTATTCATGTTTAATATGGAGTTATAGCTTAACTGGAAGTCTGCCTGGGAAGTTACCATACTACTAAAGGAAATGGTAAAGCATAATGTTAACATTAACTCCCTTCCATTTTTGCTTATGCAGATGATGTTGTTTGGGACAAATGAACAAGTTTTTTAATTTCCTTAAATTTAATGGAGAATGACCTTCCTTTTTACCTGTTTTAACTGATAAATTTTATTTTCTTTTTCATCAGTGCTGAAGCAATTAATATTTCTCTTGTGTGTAATGTAACTGTGTATAAATACTAATTTTAAATGAAATTGCTTTGTTTCTTCTTTTTATATATCCTGTTCTCCCCATGTTGTTTGTAGTAAAATGAGAGAAACAGACAGGTGCTCATTAATGCAAAATTAGTCTCTAGTGCAGAGAAAATTTCACAGAATATTAGAATGTTGAGCTATTGATATTCATGATGGCCAAGGCCTTCACTTCACAGTATGTTGCTTTTTAACTGTCATAGAATCATAGAATCAGTAAAGTTGGAAAAGACCTCTAAGATCATCTAGTCCCACCATCAACCCAACACCCCCATGCCTACTAAACCATGTCCCAAAGTGCCACATCTACATGTTTTTTGAACTCCTCCAGGGATGATGACTCCATCACCTCTCTGGGCAGCCTGTTCCAATGCTTGACCACCCTTTCAGTAAAGAAATTTTTCCTAATATCCAATCTAAACCTCCCCTGGCACAACTTGAGGCCATTTCCTCTCGTCCTATTGCTAGTTACTTGGGAGAAGAGACCGACACCCACCTTGCTACAACCTCCTCTCAGGTAGTTGTAGAGAGCAATAAGGTCTCCCCTCAGCCTCTGCTTCTCCAGACCTAACAATGCCAGACTTGTTAGGATTTTGCCAGAAAGCAACCTGTAAAGCAGTATCCCTCTAAAACTACAGTATATTAATTTATCCACTGATAAAACAAAGTATAATATATAGGTAAATATACTGTTTCACTAACAAGCACAAATAAACTGACATTTTTTCATAAAATAAAGAAGGTAAGCAAACTCTCAAGGTGATTAATGTTATTGTAGCTGATATAAATTATCACAGGGCTGATGCAAGCTCAATGAAAACAGTATGAATCACATTTATTGTCCTTGAGCTAAATCTGAACATCCCATTGCTGTTTGGGACATTCATCTTATTTATCTTCCTTAAGGCCTCTATGCACCTATTTAAAATTTCAGATGGATTTGTATCAGTTCCCTGCTTTATTACAATAATGGCAATGAGGCTGAATATACCTTGCAAATTATTTATGTGGGGAAAAATCACTTTAAAAACACAGATTGTTTGCTTTGGGTATATGCTAGGAGCAATTCCTCAAAGATTTTTAAAAGTTTCTTTGGAGATCACTATTTAAATGGTAAACCTTTAGAAACTATAACTTGCATGCAATTGTAAGTTCCAAATCACTCAAAAATGGCTCATGGAAATAGTTATATGTATTAGACCAGACTAATCTGAGGTTTTAAATAATCATCGCTATTTATGCAACTGTTGTAGCACAAGTACTTTGAGTAAAAATATTTAAATTAGGTTTATGCTTAGGCACTAAAATGAGTAATTTAATTTTAATAAAGTGCATTATTAATCTTTTTAGAGTTAAGGTGTTTATTAATTGCTGGAAATGTAACTTATTTTTAATGGTATGTGTGTATTTTTTGTTGTTGTTGTTTTTCTGATTAGTTGAATATGGAATAAGCTCTGCTTTCTGCCATGTAGAATTTTGTAAATGTAGATTTTTGTAACATAGTCTGATTCTGTATATTTTACTCATGAGGTATTTTTATATCAGTAAACTTGTAGATAAAAGATATAGGTATGTCCAATAAGTGATCCTGTCATCAGTAAATCCCTGAAGGCTCTATGCAGGGCAAGTTGTCATACAGGTTCAGCACAGTAACAAACCATAACAGACTTTCCCACTCAAGATAATAAGTAAGAGTGGATTCCAGCTGTTTTTGGAAGAAATTGTATCAATGTTAGTTTTTGTTATAGTCTTTTTGTGTCTTAAATGGAAAGCAATATGAACAGAACTTTATTATGCAGAATGTCAAATGAAGGGAGAAGAGCATCAGACTTTTTTGGAGCTAGAAGATGCATCTATAGGGCTTATCCTGGCAAGAATGATCAGCAGTGTTTAGTTTGGCATGGCCTTGAGTGTTTGCTTTCCACGCAAATTTGAACTACAGCAAATATCAGGAAAAGAAATTAAAGTTGGTTGTAAGTAAATGCTGACAATAGTATATAAGCTTCTAAAATAAACCCTTATTTTTTGTATACTCCCAGCACATATTTCAGCTTTTGACATCAAGAATATGTGAAGTATAGGAGAAAAGGGTATTTTTAATAGGTCTGCTCTGCAGGGTGGTTGTTTCAGCTATATGAATAGCTCAGATTGTTACCATTCCAGTTGCAGAACTTGCCAGTCATACCAGTAATAGTGAATGCCTCAACGTGTATTTAATTAAAGTAGTTCTCTACTGAAAATGTGAAGGCCAATAATCTCTGATTTGCCTTGCTATTTTTGAGTTTTGTCACCTTATTTTGTAAATGATAGATTTATCCTCCACAAAAAGTCTTTGTTATGAAAAGCTAAATGATTTTGTAAATCTGATAGCATTTTTTGCCTTAAAAAAATGCATGCCTGAAAATGACCATGCTTTCTTGACTTTACCTGCGGGGAACACTTTATGTGAGAAAAGGAAAGAAAAAAAAGTGTCTCGCATTAACTAATCTAAGCTGTGACAAATCAAATACTGGACAAAGATTATTTTGTTCTTAGACTTAAGGAAGGCTTAGGGGACCCAGGGAGAACATTGTTGTTTGAGTCAGTAACAAAAATCACTCATTTTAGCAGGATGGATTTTTTGGCAGGAAAGTGAGCTAGACTAATAGCAGTGCTAAATGTTTGCATACCTTCTAGACACTGCAATTCTTAATCAAGCATTTTTATTGCCCACACAACATCTGCAGAACTGTGTAGGAACTTCTGAATAGACAGTGGCTTTAAGGGCCACTCTTTGTAGATCTGAGTATCTGACCACGTTTCTCAGCCCTGAATCACAGAGATATGAGCTGAAGAGACCAGGAAGAAAGGATGCCCATATAAATCTGATTTGATTATTCAGTGGTTAGTGTAGCAGAGTGCAAGAGATTCTGGTTTGTTTCTTCCCTCTGTCTGGGGATTATTTAAATGCAGTTTACCTTTCCTCTAGTCTCGAAGCTGTTGTGCTGTCTTGTTGGATTCATGGGGGTTTAAGTCTCTCAGTCATTGTTGCTGAACATACTCTCCTTCATGTTACAAAATAAAGATAAACCCTTCTGGTCCCAGTGAATGCTTTTGTCACATCAAACTAAACCTCTTTTAAACTTGTGCTCTTGATCTTGCAGCTCTTGAGCATTGCAATGTCTGGACAGACTAGCTGGTACAGAATCTATATAGTTGCATTAATGTAATACTCATTAATGCCCAGAAGCAAGGTTAACTAGCCTAATTGAAATGCTATGTAATTGCTACAACAGGGCTGCTAATTAGCCTGGGGAGTGCAGTTCTATAATGCTTGCTGCTTATGAGACCAGAACAAGCTTGGGTATCATTGCAAGGCACTATTTTATTTCCTGAAACATAACCTGAGCTTCAATCTTCAAAACAAAATGAGGAAAGGGAAAAATTATTAAGCAGCTGGAGTTGAACAACCCCTTTTTATTTTGTATGGAATCCAAGTATCCAGTAGAAATAAGATTTTGACTAAAACTAGGTATGCTTTTTAATCTTACAGGAATTTCACAGCTATGAGTTCATTTTTTGTTATAGTACTATTTATTATTTATTATTATTTTACTCCCTTTTGAAAGATGTTGCTTCTTTTCAAGACTAAAGGAAGTAAACTTTTTTACTGAAGTATTTATTTTACCAACTACGGAATTGGAAGACTACCATGAGTCTTCATGTTTGCAAGGTTGTTTTGAATACCGTGTTATGACTGTTATTGTAGTCACTGTTTGAAGTGTCAAGTATCATGTAGTAAGGAAGACTTTGGCTAAACAATTTATTTCTAATTTTTAACTAAAATTATTATTCTTAGCTTAATGTACCAAAGGCAAAAAAAGCTTTATTTCATAGTTCTAATCTCTAACTCATTTAAACTTAACAAATAAAACCTCACTTTACTGGCTTAAATTTCAATGTCTTTCACTTCCCATACAGTGAAATATTTTACATATCTTTAGTTTTGTGTATCTAACACAGATTTTCCTACTTGCCTTTTTGTCAGCCTTGCTCCTCAGACTGGCATGCTTGCTTTAGGTCTTCACCAAAGATTTGCAGATTTAGGTCTTCACAAAAAAATATAAATTCTGGTTTAAAAAAAGTGTTTAGAACAGTGCAGTATGTGTAATAAAAAAAAATATGAAATTATGAAACCCTTTCCATTTTGCTTTGGAATCAGTGTTGGATTTTTTTTTTCTCTTTTTTTCTTGAGTAGGCAAATACATCTGTTTCTGACTCGTATTACATTTGCATGTAAACTCTTTGTTCAGTGTGCAGACACCATAGCCATGTCTCATTATATGTACTTCACTTATGGATTAAAAGGAGTCTTATCCCTTGGATAGTGCAGTAATGTGCATGATATAGTATGTAGCTGAATTGACCTTTGAATAGTTCCAAAGGGCTATGGGTCTGCCTGTAGCTTAAGGGTATTTTGAAAATTTTACAGGAGATGGTAAAGAAAAAAGATTCTAATTCATCAGTTGGACAACTTATTACTTTGATGCTAGGTTTGGTTCTTTAAACAATCATTTACCCTGACATGTGAGTAAAAAAATTAGCTTATCAGAAGCTTAGAGTACCATTGTTTCTACTTATTATAATGCCAGTAGTAGCTCATCATTTTCTTTTCTTTTTAATACAGCAAATGCCTTTTTTGCAAGGTCAAATTATGTCATTCTAGTTCACTTCTATAATTTCTTTTACTCTTCTTCCTTAAAAGAATTTTTTAAGAAAACAATGGTTTGGTTTTTTTTTTTTCTTTTTTTGTATTTCTACTGGAATCTTGGTTGAGGTAATACTGCAGCATCATATTAAGGCAGATTTTTATCAGTAACTGATGATGAAATTTTTCTATATAAGTTACAAATTGATTTAGAAGGCTTTGAACAGTAGTAAACCAAAGTTTGGGAACTACAAGGAGACAGAAGCTATTAGTTTGGGAGACTATGCAAATGAGTTTATATAATACTAATATGGAAATAACTAGGATTTGCAAATTAACAAAATACAGAGGAATTAATTTTCAAACAAAAAGCTGACATTGACTGTATTTTTGGAGGCAAGAGTACTAATAACTTGGGAATCTGGTCATTTGTTTGGATATAGTATGTTGCTAATGACTGTTACTCTTAATATTCAAACTTGGTCCATCTTAGCCTGGCTTTTGGTATTCATTGCACACTTCAACCTTTGAGACTCATGTTGTGAGGGGAACAAGGATACAACAGGAAATAGCTGTGTAAAATCTGCTCTGTGGCCTGAGGACATGACATCCAGAAAGAGAGGGAGTCCATCAGAATTGAGCGGTAGGCCTGCTGTAGCCTTGTTCAGGCAAGCCAGAACATGGGGCGGGAGATTAGAGGAGGGAATATTCATTGCATCTTTCGATTGCCATGAATTTTTGGGCCCAGCGAGGCATAGGTCCTCAATAGTTAAATTCATATTTCCATGCCTCTCTTCTCTCTTAGCTCCCAGAGTTGCTTATAACTGCTTGCCTGATTTCTCTGTGCTGTTCAGAAGACTGAGAGAGGGCAGAAAAGTCTTATACTAATGCATGGATGTGTTATTACTCATGCATTTGTTAAAAAAAAAGGCATGTATTTCACTTTTGTTCACACAATGTACAACTGAGCAAATTCAGAGGGGACTGCTTACTTATGTGGTTTTTGCAGAGCACAGTTATGTGATCATTGTTACAAATTCCAAAACTTATAGATCAGCACACATGTTGTCCAGGGAGCCCTTGTATCTTCTAAATAAGTTATCTCTAATAAGGTTTAGAAGTTTTTATGAATAATGAGCCTGAGAGCTGCATGAAGAAAAACAAATTTTCCAAAGTAATATAGCAGCTCTGGACAGATGTTTAGTAGGGGAAGGTGGGGTGAGAGGGGATTGTGTGGGAGGCATCTGTCAGGGAAAACAAAGATTTCCCACAGGAGCAAGATCAACTTAACTGTAACACAATGGCTTTGTGTAGAGAAAACTACTAAATTAATATCACATCAATTAATTTAAAATTTAAACTTTATACAATCTAAATTAGTATTTGCCTGCTGAATCTAGATATAGTTCAAACAGCATACATGTCCTTGTGAATCAGTAATCTTATACTGTCTATTATACAGTTTTAAATGTAGAAGAGTTTTGTTTGTTTGCTTTTGGTTTTTTTTTTTTTTTTTTTTTCTTTGGCTTAAAGTCTAACTAAATACATGAAATATACCTATAACAATGAGGCAAAATAGTTGCTTTTGATTCCAAGAACATTAACTTTGTGTAAAATTACATTTTTCAAATAGAAGGAAGGCAGAAATCAATGATACCTACAAGGACTTCACTGAGAAGATTTCATCATTTATGTAAATGCTATGGGGCTGTTCCTTCTTGGGTATGCGCATATTGCAGAGCATCCGTGGGGACGTGACCTAGCTCATAGCCTTTCTGTAGTCATGTAGTTCCACTGATTCCCGTTCCTCCCTGTATCTTCCTCTTCCTCCCTCTTCTCCCTTCCATCCTCCCACCATATGGTGGAAAATGGCCTGATTTTCACCATGATCTACTGTACCAGGAAAACGAACCAGAGCTGGATCTCAGGGTTAGCATTGTTCCTCATCAGTCTCCCAGTTGCTGCCTATGTTAGCCAGGATACTCATCTGTAAAGCAAATACTTGTCCACATAGACTCAGCACTTCTGAATGCCTTTACAGAGCATATCTGTAGAGTATTTGGATTATTCTAAATGTTGAAGACACCTCAAAAAAGTAATAGTACTTTACTGTTCCTCATAAATGGGAGGCTTTTTAAAGATTTACATCAGCAATGCATGGTTAGGAGCCATCCTTTCTCTCCAGCCTGGTAGCAAAACAGTTGAATGTAAAGTAAACATAAACCATGTGGACATAGGTCAGACAGAATATAAGGTATAGGTAAAGAAGGAGCTTGCAAGTAAATTATTATTAAAAAATAAATAATAAAATTATTGTTAAAATTATTATTTATTAAAATAAACTATAACATAAATTATTATTAATAGCTGTCCTGAGATACATCACCCTGATTTTTAGTAGAGCAGAAGCAAGGATGGGAATGGTGAACATAGGCTTTAGGGTGGAAAATAAATCTAGTTATTGGATATGGATTCCTCTTTTTATTTGTAGTCTCTGTAGCCACTGAAAGTGTATTGATTCTCTAAGAAAAAATAATACCTGTCTTGCCACATATGTAGTAGGTTGTTCAGCATGTGTGTGGTGAAAGTTTTGGATGAGAGCATTTTCTAGCCACTGGTTCTCACCCAGGAAGAACTGTATTTTCTAGGCTGTTCCCATCTGCCATACCTCTTATTGTGTATTATCAGGGCTAGGATGGAGAAGCTGGTATGTAAATACTTTGCCTGTCAACTGTTCTTGAAAACCCTGGAAAGGAATATTTGCAATGCCATTCCAATGGGTGCCAGGAAAACTGGTGCTAATGCTTGGCTTGCTTGACTCCTGGCATACAGTGGTGATAATGAAAAGAACACAGACATGTACTTGTCTTCAGGCTAATGTTGGAGCAGAGTCCAGGAGAGGGGGCATGTTGTCTTTCAGTGTCAATGAGCTGAGAGAAGGGAAAACAGCTGCACTAGGTATTCAAGTTTATCTACGACTTCTGTTTGTCATTGGAAGGGTGACACAGGTTCTGTTTCTGGCTGTGGATACAGACTAGACTTTTATTAAGTGATAGTACAATCGAGAGCACCTATGACAGGATAAAAAAGGTATGTAATGGAGGACTGGCCCTGTGCTTGCTCCGGCATTTCTCAGGATGGTGGTGCTTGCCCTCAAGGTATTCTAGTGTTGGCTTTTATTATGCTGGTCATGGATGTGTCTTGGTGAAGGGAGGCAGCACCAGACAAGAGTGAAAGGCGTTGAAACATCCAGATGGATTTAAGGTTTTCTTTTCACAAGTTTGTCTACCTGGGCCACACCCAGGAAGCCTCTGAATGTGCTGTGGAATGAAAACAAGTTGAGTAGATAAATAATATGTCTTAGACACTTGGGGGTGGTCTTCTTACAGTGCAGTATAGGCAATAGTTTTTCTATGCTTTGTTAGCAGCACAGCAAATGCATGTAGTGAACTAGAACTTTTGCCTTCTGTAGTGTCATAATAGCTGTGAGTTAATGCTCCTCATTAGTTTCCCAAGTGCCAATTGTATTGTCATTCTGTTTATTTAATATCCTGATTAATTACAATAGCATTAAGGTGTTAAACTACCAGAAAAGATGAAAAAACTATGGGTGGAATGAACCTTTAAAGCTCTCAAGGCAAGTATATTTTCTGAAATTAGAGTAGCAAGCTTTATATTTAGTGGCACTTACTTGCTTAATGCAAAATTTTGTGCTCCAATTTTTAATATTGTTGAGAATTTAGCTTAAGGACTGGAAGCACATCTAGAAGTTTGAAGTGGTATCAGTAACAAAGGATTCAACTTGTGGTACATGAAGGAACTTTGCATTATGTTACTAATGTGTTTAAAGTGTTTAAGCAAATTTTTTTCAATGGATTTCATTGTTTATGATGGGAAATGCTCTGCAAATCAGGGGAAAAAGGATTTCAAACCATCACATTGGAAAGATTCTACAGGGAGAGAGAGATCTAAGAACTCAGGCTAAACAGGTAATATTCAGGGACTGCCTTAATCTATTTGAATTATTTATTAATCTATTTTGAATATTTTGCTGCACCATATCCAAAACCTTCTTTGTTTTAAAAGACTTCTTTCTTTCCTTTTCCTCTGACATGAAACTACTATGTCATCTGACTTAGGCATTCATATTCACATATGCATAATTTGATTGGTAATACTGGAGAAGTAACCTTAGACTCTAGAATTTCCTTTTATTTTCATACAGTAATTCTACTGTGAATGTCAATGGTTAACATATTTTGTTTCTATATAATTTTTCTGTAAACATCAATAAATCAATGTTATATTGGGAATTTTAACATTAATTTTTCTATTTGTATGTATTGTTTTCACATACAAGTAATACCATATCAAAGTGCTGAGGCTTATTATCAAATTTTGATAAGCACCACTAAACTAAAAAAAGCCAGGTCAGGTACCGGTAAACTAAGTGAAAAAGATGAAACTTACTAATTTTTTATTTAATCTGATTGAAAAAACTATCAGCCAGTTCACTGGTTGAGGGGGTTTGACAATTATATGGCCTTTACATATAACCATCCTGTTCTAAGGTTCTCGCTTTATATAAAAATAGGAAAATGCATCTCTAGACAATTTATTCTGAAAGTAATTGCAAGTAAACAATAAAAATCCTGATTAATGGGCATATTATTTTTAAACTCAGATAAAAGATTCAGGATAAAATCAGTATCACAGTTGATGCACTTAGCTTTGCTAGAAAATTACATACATGCTCCTTGCCTCTGTTGGGTGACTTGTTCTTCTGCTTCCGCTTTCTAGTGAAATGAATGGCATTCTTCTATTTTGTAGAAGAATTTCTGCAGTAGAAAATTGCTGTTTAAATTCAGTCTTCCACTCACATAACTATTTGACAAAGACGTAGTACATAACAGGTCATTCTGTACTTTAAAAAACAATCTGTAATTTGCAATAGGAATTATCTTGTGAGAAGCAAAAGAGAAAATAAGAATGATGTGCAGAATATTCAAATGGCTTTAGCATTCTATTTTAGCTGTGGAAGTAGGAAAAAGAGGTTAATGTGTGGTAGAGTTTTCTGAAAAATCTATTTCCAGTCTATGACTTTCCAATGATATGCATGTCATTTAATGTTGTAAGTGTACAGAAAATCTGGTAAGAGAGAAACTATTTTAAAATTAGAAACAACATATTTCTCCTTGGAAGATTCCAGAGGCATTAAAGTTGCACAACTGATGGGGAAAATTAGAGAGGTAGATGCTTGTGGTAACTTAGTTGGACTTTTAAGTTTTTGATTGAACTTCTTGTAATACTGTCTTCAGCAAACTGTTGGTATTTGCATATTTTGTTAGACATATAGCTTCCCAGATGTTCCTTTACTATTATAGCACAAACATGCTGTATCTGATACAGTGTGGGTGCTGGACAGCTGTTTAGTGTATGGCCTCTTCTTGAAGCATTAGACTTAATGGTCATCTACCTAAGGCAACAAATTTTTCCAATTATTTTTGGTATCTACATGTGTACTCCTTGTATTTACTTTGTTTTACCTGAGACTTGTGGATGTTTAGCAGCCTGATCAGAATACATTTTAAATGCACAGCAACTGGGAAGGTCAGGAGTAGTAAATATGATATTTGCTGAAAAAAATGAACTTTTTCTGTGCCTGCCTGTATTACATTCAGTGTTCAGACTGCTACATATCAAGAAGTTTGAAAAATTACTGTAGCACATGAGTAGTTACTGACAAACCCAGAGAACTCTATAAGGTCCTGAAAATCTGGCTTCCCAATATTACCTGGCACAAAAAGAGGACACTCCAGTGCTTCTTTTGTCTTTATTTTCCTAAACTCTACACGCTGTTATAGAAGGTTTGTCAAACACATCTGGAATTTGACAAATGGGTTTGTATGCAAATTAAAAACAAAACAAAACCATGCATAGAGGACTTTTTCTAACTTATTCACAACATTGCCTGGTCCCTGTCTAGGGGTAACATAGCTAAAACAAAGAGCAATTGGAGTTCCTCATGCCACTTTGTTCAACCTCTGTCACTATCAGTTTGAGAAGCCTATTTTTTTGCTTCATGATGCCTTAATTTGCATTCATGTAAACACAGCTAGAAACAGGGTTAGGGCAAGGCAGTTCAATGTAGCCATCACATCATGACAATTATTTTGCGTAGAAGTTAAGAGGAGTATCTCTGGATCCTGTAACATTCTCAGGAGTGTGGTAGGAGTCTGCTTTGGGAAAGCAGGTGCAAGAAGCAGCTTGCTAGTACAGTATGTGTTGGCTGGGTTGCATCTGTCCCAGGTAAGCTAAATCACGTGTGTTGTTCTGGTTCTGTCATGTCAATTCCAGGGAATTTTGAGATTAATTCCACATTAAACTTCATAGACTTTTCTCAGAGCTACTGTTTGAGTTTTGACTGCAGACTAAGGAAGATATCTCTTCTTAGATTACAATTGGGTCACTTTCTTCATTCTCACATTTCATAGCTTTTTTCACGACTAGAAGCACTCAATAAGTCCTTTTATTATAGCTAGTGCTGGTAATCTGCCTTAATCTCTAGCTCTAGGAAATGGATTTATCAGGATGTGCCTAGTTTTCTGTACCTTCATCCTACCTCACAATAGTTTGTGAGAATATTATTTATTATAACTAAAGTTAAGAAAACAAAAATTTCACCTCTGATTTCACCTCAAAAGCATCAACTCGGAACTATCAAATACATAGTGGACATTTGAAATATGGAAAAAATAATATGAGTGCCATTTTACAGAAGATTTTAGAGCAGCATATGAATGTTGCATGAATTTCAACTTCTAAGTTCTTGAAAATGAAAACAATACCTGATATTGTAATTGTTCCCAATTACGTATGCGAGTAGGTGCTGCAGCAGTAGCAGCTACTGTGCAAAATAAATTGCCACAGAATTCAGAATTGATAACAGTTTCTAGAAGCCTGTAGCTTTAAAATAAATTGTTCTTCATCTGCAGATCCCTGTGTACGACACTGCAGACCTCTACAGTATATCTGTACTGGCAGGGCCCCTGTGTGAAACCACTGTATTTGCTGAAGGAATTATTTCTGCTTGCATAATGTCTTACCTCTTAAATTGCATAAAATAAGTCAGTAAAAAACAACTTACAGGATTCGTAAAAACCACATCACTGATGATTGTTACAGCAGCAAAAGCGTGTGCTAAGTTATTTATCCTTGTGAGCAGAGCTTTGTAGAGTAGGCCAATGTCTTTGTTCTACCCAGAACATACTTTAATTTTGTTTGTAAATAAATGTGTAGAAACATACCTGATAGCTTATCTTAGTTTTTATTCTCTCTCAATATGGTTTAAAAGTGGGATACTACAGTTATTTTTTCTATAAATTTTCCTTCTAGAAAGATATTTACTGAATTTAGAACTCAGAACTGCTCTGTGTTGAAATATTGTTAAGATAGGTTTATTTAGTGGGAAGTAAAAAGCAGTGTAAATAATCTCAAGGAGGTAGACTTAAATCCAAAAGCCTGAGGCAGTGCCTTACGGTGAATGTCTCTATGGGCCAGAAACAAATGAAGTCTACTGATACTTTGCTGAAAGCCATCATTTCCCTGACTTCATGAGTTGTTTGGAATTATCTTAAAAGTTTTATAGTTATTCAATACAATTCGGGATTCATGCAAGTTCTCTGTCATCCGAAGGATACACTTAATGGTTATAAATTTCTGTTTTGAACTATCTCCAGTACAATAGGTCTTGAAAACAGCACTTGTAGTATATTGAGTAAAATAGAAGAAAAAAGCCAGTCTTCAAGAGGGACTTTAGTATGTTAAAAATACAAACCAAGACTGGCTCATACCTGAAAAACACAAATTTCTCAACATGTTTCTTAGTTTTATGTGCATTCTGATGCACATCTCTTCCTTACAAGCAATGTGTCTTCTTGCTTCATCACTATATACTAGCACAGTGGTTCATGTCATTTCCAAAACTGACTCATTTTTCTTTGATGGATATTAAATTTGATGCAGGTAAGCATACATCTATATTTAGAGGAAGCTGTAAAAAATTAACACCCCCTTTCTTCTGAAAGTAAGATACCATATATTTTCTATGAATACGTGCAAGTCAGTGTTATTCACAAAGGACTGACAGCCCAAGTAATGTATAATTGTCATATAACCTAGTGGTATTTTTATCTGCCGTACTGAACTGTGCAGGCCATATTTGGAGCATGTACTGAGACTTCCAGTTTAAGGTCTCCAGTGGCTTCCATTCTGTTTTCAGCTGTGTTGTTCAGACCCATCTATCAAAAGTATAGGCTCTACCTAATAAGGAGGTTTGGTGACTTTGCCCATCATCACAGTGTGAGGGTACTTACCTGTTTTTTCTGTACTCTACCCAGGTATTCTTTAGCACAAAACAGTGAACAAGTGTATTTCTTGGTTCAGAATGCTTGATGCAGCACCCTGGCTAGCTGAATACTCTAACTGTGCAAAAATGCCTTTTTCTGTTTCTAAGTATATAAAGAATTCCAATATATTTTTATATGCTCCCAAACTGTACTTGGGAACAGTAGTCTATATTCACCTCTGCCTTACATGCTTGAAATCTGTCTAACCTCAGTATATAAGAATTCAAGAATATTTATTAAGATATTCAACTTCTGTCCTGAAAACAAGAAGTATCCAGAATCGTGACTGTCATCTATTAATAGCACTGTAGAAGAGACAGAAACCTGCATGTGTCAGGGCTCAGAGAAGTTACATTTGGGAATTAATATCTGGCTTTTAATATGAGGTTACAGATTAATCCACTTCTGGATTTTGTGTGCCTGCTTCTGAAACATCTGGTAGTAGACACAAATGGACACAAGATTAAAGATGTGTTATACTGAGTTTCTGATTTGACCTTTATGTTTTGTGTTCTTGATGGGGCCTGGTATTAATGTTTGGGCTTGGGACTTAAGAATGTGTGAATATCTGTGTCTTGAATATCTGTCATAAATTCTGAAGTAACTATATAATGGTAAACGATGTAGAGAGAGATTTATAGCTCTGGATAACATCAAGTGCCCCCGATCATTTACAACTGCACAGTCACCTACAGTGTTTTATGCACAGCTTTCTTGCTTGCAAGTGCATGTGTAAGGCACAAGCAGTGAGTCTGTATGCCTGAACTAGTGAACTGCAACAACCTTCAACTTCCATTTAGGGGTGAGAGGTGGGAAGGAAATAAGGGCTCCCACCTCACACAGGCTATTTTCTGTCCAACAGGAGCAGAACTGACTGATATTACTAATCGGTATTTGTGAGCGTGTGTGTGTGTGTGTGCATGTGGAAGGTTGGCTTCTGATTTCCTAAAGTTCTTTTTCATAGAGAAGCACATAAATATGTAGAAAGAAACAACTCCCCCCTGCCCCCTCACCCCCAAATCCACCATACTTTCTATCTAGTTATATAATTAATTCTAAAATATAAGCAGCCGCATTGTGTGCAGATAAGACACATCATTGTGGAGAAGCACAATCACATACCTTGTTCTGTATAAATGAACTGTAGAATAAAACTTGACAGTGTAAAGGGACTCTAGTTTCAGAATATGTTGATATGACTATGTATAAGTAACGACAATTTTGAAAAAATTCCTTCGTGTTCCACTTTACATTTTTGCAGATGCTGTAGAGCTTAGTCTTATTACAAATTAATTATGATTGTGTGACTCAATTTTTGTGAATAGTGTTAAGATCAAAACCACTTAGGAAGAAGAAACATGTAGATGTTTGATGAAATACTAGGTAATGTCAAGATATGCTCCCATTCATTGAGAAATTAAAGTCTGGAAAAAAGTTAATGGAAAAAAATGTGTAACATGCTGCACTACACTACGTAGCACATATTGTTTTTGCTGTGCTTCATAAAGTATTTAAGTTTCAAGAGAGCCCCATTTATCATGGACATTCTCCTCAGATGAACAGAAAATAATTGGAATTACTTTGGACAGATACTATCTCTTTCAAAACTTGAATATATATACTTGCATACTGATTTTACTTGGGTTAATATACCCTGCTTTTCATCATGGTTTGTGATGTATTGCTTGTAGCTATACAGTTTTTGGACCAGAGCTGGCTTGTGTCTGGCTGACATGGACTATGGCAATTTAATTGTGGCTGCTTCTAAATATACCAAAACTGGGATTTTAATATAAAGCTTAGTTTAGGAAAAGGATACTGCTTTGACTTAATTTCTTTCTTTTTACTGTTTTTGTACAAATATCATGGAAGAATAAACGTAGTGTCATCATGTTGAAGATGCATCTACATTTTGTAATGCTTTTCAGGAAATGTCTTAATTGCCCTCAATAACTGTACTGCTTGTGTGATGTTCTGGCTGCAGAAGAATGCCAGTTGAAGTTGAAATATTATTGTACCATTCATTTAACTTACCTTCAAAGTCTCTGGTATGGTACAGTACACAGACTACTAACCCAAAGACCTGACCAGTTGAAGGTATTACCAGTTATATTTTCTCTGCTATTTGCCATTATATTCTTTAAAAATTAACCTTAGCCTAGTTTTTCATGTTTGTCAAAAGGATCAAGACTGACTAAGCATTTACTAAGCATTCTCAGCATCACTGAATATTCTGAATGAATGCTCATCACTTTTATTTCTGAGATGCAGAATAATCTTGTCTTCTATTGTAGTGGGCATATTCAAAGAGTGGGGTTCTTTTCTTACATGTCATTATTTACAGAGAATTGTTACTACTGGTATCAGTTTATCTTGGCACTGCTCTGATTCATCGGACTATTTTAAAAGCCACTGCCACAGCCTACACACCATGAAAAATGGCCAATGCTGAAGAAAACTGTTCACATGGGCATCTAAAAAAACTTCTCCCAAAACTCCTCAAAAAAAGAAACAAAAAAATTCACAACCTGAGTGATCTGTGCACTTTAATGGGCTGTAATAGAGCATTAGGGCTGTGTTGAAAAGGAATCTCAATTCTTAAACAATATTTTTTTTCCTAAGTTGCCACTAATCATGACATCTTTTTGGCTATTACAAATTTATTAAGAGAATGACTGAGAAAGTGAGTTATCACGAGCATGCGGGGTAGTAAGCAAGCTCCCTGTACCTGGCTGCACTTTAGAAAAAGTGACTGTGCTGTTCACAGTGGAAATCTTGCATTTGGGCAGCTGCTTATATCATCCCCTGACACAGATCTTGGCAACAGGGAGCTGAGTAATACAGATTGTGAAGAAAATGGGTCTGTTCTGCCACTTTACTTTTGGAACTTCATTTGTTAACTTTGACTTTGCATGTGAGCTCCAACAGGGCGTGGGAATGGGTATTGTGTTTTATGGTGGTAGGAAGCACAAGGACCCGAAAGTTTCATTAAAGGTTCTAGACTGTAAATCCTTCAGCTGAGTCAGCATTAACTCCAAGTGTGATTAGATCCCCAAAAATAAATCTTTCATACTCTCTTATGCTGAATGTGGAAGTGTTCTCCTTAATTAAGCAATGACTGTAGAAATCCTCTGTGATTGAGGCATCACATATAATTGGTCTATTCATGCTTTCTAAAACACACTGGAATTAATCAGATGTGCTCTGCTACCCTTGGGGACAGGGATGTCTGTTCAGTAATAGCCTATTTCCATAAGGTCTTTAATCTATGTTAACAACTAATGGGACTAAAAACCAACCAAGTTGCTGATTCCATTTCACAATAAACCATAGTCAGAATGAAGGATTTAAAGAAAAATGTTGTGATAATATAATACATAAGGAGCCTCCTAGTATCTAACTTTTGTAAACTGGTTTCTGTCAATGAACGCAGTTCAGGGAGAGGAGCACAGGTCAGCTGAGATGTGAAGTCAGTTGAGAAATTGTTCCTGTGCTGATGATTCAGATGGAGTATATAGTACTGCCTGATCCAAACAGATAACTGCAAAATCGAGAACTCCCTGGCTCTGCTTTTGATTAGATGGTGTCTAAGGAATGTAGACCAAGATAAGACCAAGATCACTAAAATAATATTTAGATTCAAAATAAGCAGCCCAATTTCAGCAGTGGAATAGGGAATAAAATGGCAGAAAACAAGGGGCTTATTTTAAGGATACTCAGAAAACACAGTATTTTAAGGATACTCAGAAAACACAGAGGTAAACAGGAAAGAAAACACATACAGAGGAGGACAACCTGTTGGAGGAGGAAAAAACAAACCAAACCAAGCCTTCTCCCATACAATTCCCACATAATTGACTTGTTATGAAAATTGCTCAGGTGTAGTATCTGTCAGTGTAATAAATTGCAATATAGAAAATTTCTGGTTAAGAGAATATTAACATCATGCCAATCTCATTTGGATGTGTCTTATTACATCAAATACCATGACAAATTCACTCATTAACTTCCCTGCTCCTTAGCAAATTCTCCATTGGCAAAGTATTTACTGGTAGTGCGCCAAGTTCTCCAAGAACTGTCTTCAAATGAGTAATTTGGCTTCATACTGTGTTATGTAGAATTAGTGAATTAGCAGAAAATTAATCTTAATCTAGATCAGATATAAAATATTGTATTTGATCATGAAATGTTGTATTTGATCATGACTGTAAGCAATGAGTACTAGGATTACATCTAAGAACTGAAAAAGAATTATGGAACAGCCATGGCTGAATAATTTGAATGGTGAGGCAGGGAAGGACCAAGAATGGGAATGAAAAAAAGTTTTAGTTTGCTTATGAATGAATTTAAATAAAAAACCAAGCTAATATAATCAGAAACTTTCATTAGATTATTTAATCTCTTGGCTACTGTGCTGCTTGTTATCTTAGTACTCAACCTTTTGATTTACAGTTTTGGAAAGTCTTGTCTTTCTCAGGGTTGGGTTTTTTTTTGTTGCAGTAAATGAAATATTTTGAAGGAGTCTGGTAAAATAATTGATCTTTGCTGCCTGTTTGTCTTAAGCCTGCATTTTTATTCATAATTACTTACAGGTAATTTACAAATAAAGTGGTAACGCTAGGCTAAATTAATCCTCAGTATCATATAAAGTCTTTAACAGAGGTGTATTAAGTACGGATTTGTCATGCAGTATATTTTTAAAGAAGATTACAGAAGCTTATGTATTATCTGGAATAAGAAAAGAGATGTTTTGGATACATATTTGTCCCTAGATTCATGTTTTAATCTATGTTTTAAGTTCTAGGAGATAAACCAACAAAGTGTGGAGAAGCATTCCCTATACTGCCTATTCAAATATTAATTTTTTACTGTATTAAGACATTGGCTTCGTTGTGAAGGATTTGGGGAATCAGTGCCACGCCAGAAGTGAATTCTTCACAGAACTGGTATCTTAGCTGAATATCACCTGTGAAGATATGCCCTGTTATCAATGTTACTGGTGTTTTACAAAACATAGAAATAGCCATAAAATAACGAAGGGATTATTTAAAATGACATACCTATCTGGATTCCATTTATTATCCTGGCATTTTCTTTGCAGTTAATAACTACAGTAGCTGGTGAAAAAAGATTAATATTAGGAAAAAACCTTGAAATAATTAACTTTAGAAAAACCCGCTTTTTATGTTAGTGATCTGTTTACAGCAGTGCCGTAACTGAGAAGCAGAAACAAGTGTTTTGGAGATGAGAGGTTGTTACTGTCTTAGATTAGCTTTGCTGTTGAAAAAAAATGTGATGTCAAATTGCATTCTTAAGAGTCAATTCTCATAGACAATTGCTGCATAATTCTTTGGAATGGTTTGTGATTCATAATATGTAGATACCTAAATATACCTAATAGTCTAATTTGCAATTTAAGGTGTCTTGCACAAGAAGATATAAATTTTGAGAAATGGGATTGGAGGAAATCAAAATGGTACCTATATAAACAAGTGAGCCAACTGGAAATGTGACGGTGAGAAAAATGATTAAGTTGTCGAGACCAGTATGAATGGCTGAGAGTTTGTAAAGTGAACATGGCACTCATGAGGATGTTAAAGTACAGGCTTAACTTAAAATGATAAGTTTTCAAACTTTGGAATAAAAGTCAATGCAATGCATGCAACTATTCTCTTTTGAAGCTTCCTTTTGGATTCACTTCTACTGCTTTGTATCCTCCTCCTCAGCACTCTAGATACACAGTAGCCAAATGGAGACACTTCTCTAGGAGGCAGAGAAAGCAGTTCAGTGGATTTCCCATACCGAAGAGCAGGATCCTGATGGGCAGCAAAGAGGATAAGAAAGTGGCACGGGGCCCTTTTTCAGACAGAAGTGTGTATAGAAACAGTGTGGCTGAAAGGGGAGGGGAAAGGAAGTGTCCCCATCCAGGGGCTTTACAAGCTACTTAACCCTGTAGCACTCTGAAGACACTTAATTTTTAAAGGTCATTGTGAACTGGTGGAGGATTATTGATCTTCTCTGGAAACATGGAATTTTCCTGTAAAACTTTTTGATCACCCTTAACTCTATCTATTGTATTTCAAAGGAGCTCAGTCACTGGTTTTGACCTTTGAAAATATCTTATCATGGCCAAGTGTTTGGGGTTTTTTGGCTTTCCAATACCTTTGTTAGTATTTCTTAACAAGTGATAAAATTTTACTTTTAAAGACCTACATCTGATTGGTTTATTAGAATTAACCTAAGAGGTAACTTGATAATGAATACTTTTTATTAGGGAAAAATACTGCATGCTACAGAGGCAGTCTCCTAAATCTGAGGTATAAATTAGGCATAAAGTTTAACAGTGAGGGAGATTAGTCACTGGAGAAACAACAAAAGGAAATGAAGATTTTTCTGTCTTTTGTTAACAAGGGTAGATGACTCTCTGGCTTTTCAAAGATGCATTTCAGCCAAACAAAAGTTATTTGGATCAATAATGAGATAACTGGTGGAAAGTCAGTACCCTGAGTCATATAAAAAGCGAGGCTAGATTGAATGCTCCTATCAGTGCTATGAATAATGTATATAAGTATCAGGAAGTTTTTGCTTATGGTTTGCATACATTTCCCCTTTCATAATCATCTTTCATTGTGCTACAGCAGAACTACTTTTGTTATATTGAGTAGTATTTCTCTTACTATCAGAAGTACTGGAACTTATCTTTTCAGTCAAAATTATTTTTCATTGGAAAAATGCTGTTTCACTATTTGGGGACATTTTCAAGTTAAAAAAATTCAAAAACTTCAGTAAGTAAAGACTTTGGGTTTTGGTACTTTTTATGAAATAAACCTGATTGTTTTCTATTTTTTTTTCTTCTTTTTTTAATGTTAAAAATAAAGTTTAATTCTATTCCTATTTTATGTAGTGCTCAAACCTGAATGCTGTCCATTATCATATCTGCTGCATTCTTGGAATGTACAGTTTGTTATTACTTAAATAAAAATCAATATTTTAATTGGATCATACCTTGCAGTGAAATCCTAACTCCCCAAACTAAGAGAATATCTAGAATTGTAGCTTTCATTTCTTAAGGGACTTTTCCTACCCATCTGACTCCAATGAAAGCTTTAAAATACAAACTGAGCCGGTGGAGTCTGGGCATTTCCATTCTGTGAGACATTTTGAATCATTAGATTTTTTCTGACCCCTTTCCCAGGGAGTTAGAGATATCTGAGTGTTCCCTCTGGCTTAAGCTGTGATTTTTAGGATTTTCAACACTCTCTGCAGAAGAGAGAAGAATTTAATGCTCTTAGTTCATAGCATGAATAAATCCTTAGTTTATACAGGCCACAAGAGATCAGCTAAGTCTGAGAGAATTAAGTTTTTCAGTCTTCCTGCTGCAGAGATGAGGACCAAGCCCTGACTAGAGACTGAACTTCCAGGACTGCCTGGCAATCTCTGTGTAGGCCTCATTTAGAAGGATAAATATGAGAACTGTAATTAGTCCATCAAGTACACTGACTGGAAACAAGAAGTAGCTTAATGAAAATTCGCCAGAAGTAATATTTGTGAAAACATCTCAGCATTTATGTGTTTTCCCATATCTCTGTATTTAATCAGAAAATTCTAGCCTCCTAATGCTTTCAGATATGTATTCAGAAGTTTATATGGGTGACTCATGCCCTATTTCTTATTCTTATCAATCCTAAACTACTTTCAACATTTGAAATAGAGCAAGATATCTTTGAGAGCAAAAGTATGAGTAGATACGCACACACACAAGTGCAAATACACATGCACAAATACACACACACACATATATACATATATATGTACACATACGCATATATATAAACCATTTACAAATATAAGGAAAAACAAAACTGCAGAGATAGACCTAGGAGGATGAGGGAGAGTTAATTTAAGCTACAGATAGAGACAGGTTCACAGGTTTGATCTGAATTTAATGTTGAAAGAGAGTTGAGGCCAGTGAATGTACTTAAGACATATGCATCTTTTGCATATGTAGGCTAATATCTTGTTCCTAGCATACAGGCTAAGATAAAGAAATTCTTATGGGTGAAAAAGGTAACTTCTGGACCACCAGCTGGGATTTTAATATTGCACTGTTTTTAAAAACTCATTCTTGCTCAGAATGAGTTTTGTTTTGTTTTGCTGTGGTTTTTGTTTTTTTTTTTTTTTTTAAAAAAGGTTGAGGAAATAAATAAAAGTTAAACGTTGAGGCAAGGTGAATAATTTCAAGGTGATTAAGTCTTTCAGGGTACAGAATTAAATTCTCAGAGAAAGTATAGTACTCAAATCTACAGAAGACATGCAATTCCAGTGATGTGGATACAAATCACCTATAGTTAGTTATGTAATTACATTAACATTTGCTAGCGGCATGTAAAATAGTGGCAATAACAAGAATAAATTACTTCATATTTCATGTGATATAAATTCTAAGCAGTTGTCTTCATGACTGTGTGTCATGGTTTGAAAGAATGAAATTATAGTAACTTTAAATGTTATATTTTTTCCATTATCTTTGTAGGCAAAAGACCTACTTACAGGTCAGCATGAAGAATGACATATAATTTATTTAAGTGTTAACAGAAGAATTAAATTGGTTCCACTTTTTTCCTCACATGGATAACAGAACAATTTAATTAAAAAAAAAAAGTTATCCACTTCTCTTGTTTAAAGAAACCTGAAAAATTATTTTATTGACTCAAGACTGGGCTTCAGAAACTGTCCACAACCTTTCATCTACATCCCTGTTCAAGAAAGTTCTCTCAGTACACCTTCTATCATCCTATCCTCCTATCCATCGTATCCTCCTATCACCACCCTCAGAAATCTTCAGTTTGCTGCTTCATATTAGTGTATCGCTCGCGTACAGGCCTGACATGGTTGAATTAGAGAATGTGTATAAATCAAATGTTTCTGCGGGGATCATGGACTGTGTAATTACAACAAATAGTGCTGGATAAGGAGAAACTCTTCTTTGCCCTGATACTTGAGATACATGTAGTAATTCCTTACAGAATATTCTGAAAAAGAAAGTGCCTAAAAAACTTTTACTTCTTGATAGTTCATGCTGATGTATTTCTGGTTTTGTTTTTTTGGAGGCTGTTTGGGTTTTGGTTTTTTTTTTGGTTTTTGGGTTTTTTTGCTTTTAACTGTTCAGATTTAACCACTATTTCAGCTTCATTTATTTTTTAGGTATGATCCATGAATAATCCAATTATAATATCCAATAATCAATCAAAGGCTCTTTTCACACGTAGTACTGAGTGTATTGCCTGTTCTGACAATAATCTATGGCATAAGTAGTAACAAGGATTGGTCAATATTCAAAGTGCTCAATGAGCAATATAATGTAAAAGAAGAACCTCGTAGGTGGTTCTGAGTACACAAACAATGCCAACTCCAATTGGTTTCTGGAATCCTTATAACTTAACCTATTTGGTATGAATTTACTAAGATGTCATGTGTCACTGCAGGTAGGTTGGACATCAAAGTTAACTGGACATGCGTTTGAGTAGGCATGCATGAACTTACTTTGGAATTGCCCAGAACTGAGCAGTAAATAGGAAAAATAATTTTCATTTTCACTATTCATTGAAATGGTTTACCACCTCTCCTTTTAGAGCTTATAGCTCCTATTTTTGTAGTCATGGATACTTGGTTCCTGTACTTATGTCTGATTTTACAGACTTCAAAATGTGCTTCTGATTAGCTTTTTGAGGTAATGATGATGTGATAGTACAGAAGACTGAGGATTTAGGAGGCAACATAAAAGAGCTGATATAGTATTATATGACAAGTCAGCAGAACTGTCATTTTTTATTTAATTTGATAAAGTTGTTGATCAAAGTCCAGCAAAAATATATCATGATATTAAGAGCTGCTGCAATCTACTAATGGTATTTAGTCTGAATGGTTAAGGTAGCTGTTAAAAAATGTTAGCAGTAATCTTTAGAACTGCAGGTCAGGTCACCTTTATAAGGTTTACCCTACCTGTAGAAATAGAGGGCATCTGCTTAATGATTTTCTGTAGCCAAGTATGATTTCTGTAAATTATGCTATGTGTTTCAACTTAGAGAAATTTCTGTGGTGTACTGGAGAAAAAAGGATAATTTGGGAACAAAGAAAATTCAGATAAAGGAATAGACCAGCTGAGCAGGTAATAAATTAAACATTGCCAATAATATAAGTTGGTTTGACTTGAGACTGAAGAGCAATATTTCCATCCATTCGGAACAATTACTCTGCATGTGGGTATTAAGAAGTAATCTTAGTTGAACTGAGAGTACAGAGTTCTTTTCTACCAACATCCAGTCTTTTAAAAAATAATGTACTGGTTAGAACATTGATACACAAAACTGGAGATACATCTTTTCTGCCTTTCTTAATCTGACAGAGGCCAGACCATATCTCTTCTCATAAAAATATCCTAGCTAGCAAGTTACATGTAGAAGAGTAGCTAAGCAAGGTGGGTAAGCTCCATTGTTCTGCTTTCCATTCATCTTATAAAAGTCATGTCATTGTGAGACTATCAAGAAAATAAAGCCATGAAATTAAGGTTCTTGTGGCTTGAATGAGAGAACGCCAGAGGAAATATTCCTGTGAAACCTAATGATGATGTCTGAGGAAGAATAAATCTGAGTTTTCTGAACAGGAGATTATAGTCTGAACTTCTCTTACTCTATTACTTTTAGGTTAGAAGGGGGAAAAAAATCAGGAATATTTTTGATAAGATAATGTTTTTTCAAATATGATTTAGTGAATCAGTCGAGAGGTTTCAAATGACCTTCTTAGATCTTCCAACATACGGTCCAGATTAAGCTAAATTTAGACTGAAGAAAATCCTACCCTGAGGAGGTACATGCAGCCTTTTTTTTGAGTGTGTTGCAAATTCTTCCTTTTGGAATAATTTTATACATGATCATTTAATCACCCATTTCTATCTAGTCATGTTAACAGATGGGAGAAAAGAAGTTGTTGAGCTTGAGGGTGTGCAGCTGAGCCAGTGGGTGAATGTCTGTTATTGAATCAATTTTATCTATAGCTTAGAGGTGATTTTTAGAAATGTATGCCTAATAGAGTACAAGAATGAATGGTCATTAGAACAGAAGTGTCAAAATTTATATTTTCTTTGCTATCCTATGTCAACCAAGAGCCACTGAAACTCTGTTCCTCTTTCCCCCCCACTAAGATAATTTGAAACTAACATTTTGTGCAGGTAAATGTAAGACATCTCCAAAATTGCACAGGTATTTAACACTGAGAAGAGAGAATTTTCATTTCAATGATTGACAGAAATCTATGTTCAAAAGTCAAGCAATTTGTCAATTTTATTATCTGCAGAATGAAGATTAAAAATTGAAATTGTTAGTTGACTCAGATGTATTAGTGCAGAACAGCTGTTTTAACTAAATCCCTCAGAATTACCAATTTTCAACAAGTATAAGGGGATTGCTTTCAAATAGTCTTGTCAGAAATTGCTATCTATCTGGTGCAAAGAGGCTGCTCCAGAATGAATGTTGATGAGAATCTTCCACACTGAAAACATTCTTTTAAAAATACATTTAAAGGCATTCATTATGTGTGGTTTTTTTCAAATTTTTAACCACTGTAGCAGAAATTATTTTCCAACAGAGAAAACTTTGGCTTACTTTTTTTAAAAATGTACCTACTCCCTCTGTCATTTTCCCTTTGTTTTGAGAAGCACATTACAAAGTATTAAAATAATTAATACTGAAGGGTCACGTGTATTCTTTCAGAAGCTAAGTGATTCTGAATAAAGACATCTTTCTGAATATAATGTTATGTATTTTAGCTTTATTTAAATTTTTAGATTTCAGAAATGTAATTAATTAAAATGATTAGACACATGAACAGTACTTTTAAACTTGTTTTAAGTTACGTGAGGACTGATTATTTTCAGCTTTTATCTATGCCACTCTCCTGTGGTCATTAGTCTTGATTCAATCTTTCTACAAGCATACCATTGAGATGCACTGTTATCACTCCTCTTGCAATTGGAAAGGCCAGTGAACCTCTCTCAGTTGCAAAATAAAAAATAAAGACATAAAATGCAATACATTATATTATTATTATTATTATTATTATTATTGTTGTTGTTGTTGTTATTAAACTGTTCTTATCCCAACCCACAAATTTTCTTACTTTTGCTCTTCTGATTCTCTCCCCCATCCCTCAGGGGGCAGGGAGAAGGTGAGCGAGCGGCTGTGTGGTGCTTAGTTGCTAACTGGGGCTAAACCACGACATTTCCCTAGAAGGCAGAGTTAGTCTGTGTCTGTGATGTTCCAAAGAACCTTAGGCAATGTATGAACCTTGCCATTTCATACTGCTAGCAACTCCTAATATAGCTCAAAAAAAAAAAAAAAATTGAAGGCACTGTTTTGTTTTTCTCAGGTCCTGGTGGTTGTGGAGAAGTAGCTCTGCTCTTATTCCACTTGTCTCATAGCAGTTCTTCAAACATTCAGTGTTTATTATCACTGAATGTCTTTGTCTAAACTGTTTAGGTTTTCTCCTTCTTACTGAAACATTTTTTCCCCTTTTCTACTTTCTTATATATCCTATATATCATCTATATTTTTCTGTCTTCCTATTCTTATTCCTATTCTGTGATAAGAAAGAGAAAGGAATCTCACTGAATCCATTTTACAGCCATCTCTTCATTAAAAACATGAGGCATTCAGACCCAGAGCAGCTGTAATCTAGCTAACTTAATTTAATCAACAAAACAAAATTCTGTTACTGATTGAGGCCTGTGGGAATTCCTTGTACAGAGATCGGTGATAGGTACTTTTGAAATTCTTGCTGCAATTCTTTCCAAAATAAGTGAAATAAAAGGCATACTGATCATAGCTCTGACTGCCACATTTTCATACACATAACTCTTACTATGTGGATTGTGTATCAATTTTAAAGGTAATTTCTTTGTGTGACCAAGCATATGGTGCAGCATCTGCAGACTAATCTATGCTATAAGCATCTTACAAGTGAGGACTTTCACACCTGCTCTAAAATCTTATTTTCTTTAATATGCTAAAGGCTGCTTTTACTGCCAGCCCCTTTCACTTAATACATGTTTTCCACATGTTTTCTTATGATTTGTTAAAACAAATGTTGATAGATCTTAATTTTGGTGTCCTCTCTGGAAATATTGATGCTAATGCAATGTACTGTGCAGCTGTAGCAAGAGATGTAGTGTAAAGCTCATGGCTATGAAAAATCAAGCTACACAAATTTAATAATGCTATAAAGCATATTGTTTATTTTATGTTCAGGTGCAATTTTACTGGGATGAAAAGATTTACTCATTTTTAATACATTATATATCACAGGCTTTAATCCATGCAATAATCCTTGTAAATACTAAAAATGTGGAGAGAATTGGAGAGAAGTAATCGAGATCTAGAGTTTTTGCTCTTCTGACATGAGTCGTCAGGAGACTGCAGAGGAAAGTACTTCAGCACATAGTTTGTCTTTTTATTCGGAAGTCCTATCCTAGAACTTTAGTTCAGAACACTGAGAACTGAACTAGAACACTGAGTGGATTGCTTCAAATCCATAAAGCTTCATAATTTACATTTAAACAAATGAAATCACCCAAACTAGAAATGTCATACAACTTTTGAAATCTATATAGTAGAGCTAGAGGGGCTTTTTAGAAAAATGCTGTATTTTTTTAAGAAAAATTATCATTTAAATACCGATCTATTTAATTATAACAAAATTCTAAATTATATAATGTTCTATTAGAAATTTATTTCCTCCCTCTACAAGAACATTCTAGGTTACGAGAAAATAGGACAATAATCATTCAGTTGTGGGTTTTCTTTTCCTATCTGTCATACCATGTTCCTACTAATTCTGTTCCTTCCTCCATTGCCCCTTGATATCATGGGGGTTTTGCTGCCCCTAATATTCTCGTTTATTGAAATAAAGCTCCTCCTTTATGATGTCTTTGTTAAAGTCATAAAGAATCATGCCCTTTGGCAGCCTGGTCAAGATATTGTGAGCCATTTTAGAGAGATTTGGATTAGGTTTACTGTGAGTAAAATAAATGAAAATAGACTTCTTGTAGCACTCACTTCTCTATTATAGCTTTATCCATCACAAACTTTTTAGTTTTGTTTGGAATACTTGTTGTAGAACAAAACATATTTCTCATCACATTAGTACTCAGTTTGGTCTTATTTTTTGCCTACCCCTCCTCCCCGAATATATTTTATCAAAATACTAGCACATGATATTTTGGCAGTTTATAACCTTATCACAATTCTGATCAGAGCCCTTTTTTTTTTTTTTTTTTTTTTTGCTTTAATGTAAAGTGAAACAGATTTTGTGTGGTGAAGTGATAATATTTTTCCTACCTTAAGGTGAGATGGACTAAAAGATTCACCTCACTGCATATTTCTTATGACAGTTGAGGCCACACACGTTAACTTCCTATAGTTCTTCATATGGAAAATGAGTTCTTTGCTTCAAGAGCATCTTATTTAGACACTGACATCCCAAAGAAAGAGGTCGGAGGTTGGAGTGTGGTATTATGCTTTGAGACTTTAGTAGGAGAGTTGACTTGAGAGCCATAAAAAATACTGACTGCCACAGAAACACAACAATTCTGATTATGCCAATAGCCCAAATACCTCTAATTTTACTCCTGTCTGCTGAAAGGGATATCTGCCTCAGTGAGTATTTTACCCTCTGGATCCTTCGGGATCCTTCTTCTTGATTAATCTTGTATTCTACAGATAAGGTTAAAAAAAAAAGCTAAAACACTTACTGCCTTGTAATTGTTCATGCATAAATTTCCACAGTTAGAAAAATTTTCTATGAGATTTTTTTTTCAGCTTTTTATGAGGTGAAGTTTAACAGTGTTATATCAGAGGGTAACGTGCTTTGATTCCGTACAGAAGAGAACGAGGTTAAACGATGTGTTCTTCAAGGATGGGGAACTTCCATGAGGTCAGGTTCACGGAGAAGTAAATTCTAAAGAAGGACAGAAATGCCAAATTTGAGCCCAGATACTTATACACTAGTAAATTTAACTGTTAGCTCCACACACTGTCTGCAGCTTATACATATGAAAATGTATTCAGCCTTCCAACTTAAAGTTTTTACTAGAAAAGATAGAAACTACTGAATATTTTTGGAGTTTCTCTGTTCATTGCTGCACAATGGAGTTTCCCTGGTTTACTATTTTTGCCAAGGTCATGCTGGCAGATTGACTTTAACTAATGAAGCTTTACAGGCATCAAAGTCATTTTCAGCCACTCTTGGAAGGACCTAATAGTATGGAAGTATATTTTTTCGGAAAAAGCATTGTTCAATGAGAAGCACTCTAATATATAAAAGGGACTAGGGTGAAATGACTACAGGAATAATTGTTTATGTCTTTATTAAAAAAGAATAAAAAATATTTCTATTACATACTGCATTTTTAAAGTTATCACCTATAAACAGGAGTAAGCTGAGAATTGTAATAAGAAAAATCTGTTTACAGCATAAAATGCTGCTAACATTTTCTGAAGATATATTATTTTAAATCTTTACAGCTAAATTATTCCTCATTTATGACAGTGTGAAATCTTGTGCCAAGAAAGAGAATATGATTAGAATGTTTGATATCTCTGGTTTTTAGAGTAAGATTATGAAAGTGTTACATTTTAGGTACAGCAGTTAGCTGCTCCTGACATATGCAACTTCCTGGCTCTTCACCAGAGGAAAATTGTTTCTAGTTGAAATGATGAACCACACTGAACCTAATGTACCTTGAGAGTTAGTTATGAGAGTCAGTGATTTAAAGGCCATTCAGCTGTAAGCTAATGGTTTCTACAGTGGGATGACAGAAGCATTGATACAGAAATCACTGAGAGGAGGCAGAGGAAATATGTGCATATAGAAAAACATTTCAAAACCTGCTGGCCATCCATGATGGTTTTTTCTCCTATTGTTCAGCTAATGTGCATTTGTTCTGAGCTCAACCATCATGCTTAAGGACGTACAACCAGATTCTGTACTTAAGCTAGAAGTTCTGAAGAACTTTTCAAGGTTATAGGATGAAAAATATTTTTTTTTTTTAGATAGAAGAGGGAAAAAATAGGGAAGTACTTCTCTAAGGAGAGAAGAATATGTCTTCTGGGTAGCAGTAATCAGTTGGCCTACATTTTTTTTAGAGGGACTCAGTTTTATGTGTAATGTCCCATTTTTTTCGCATTCATTTGTAATGGGATCAAGAATGAAGAACAGCCTAAGGAGATGATAGATGCCACCTGTATACTTCCAAATAAAACAGGGAGAAAACTGTATTTTTTTTATTGTTTCCAGAACAACATGTTAAAAAAGAGTGTCTTTTCTTTGGAACTCTGCTTACCCAGTTTCACTAACATTACCCTTTGAATTTAATTGTTGCTTAGAGGTGCTTGATAGTAATTCAGAATATTGTGACGTTCTTGAACATTCAGGATGTGATTTTTCAGTATAAAATTCCACTCTACCTAATTGGAATGCTCTTCATTAGGATTCATTAATTATGATTTCTTCCTGCAAATCTACTGAAGCCTAACTAGACTTAAAGAGTAACTGACATTTAAAAGTAGCTATAATTTGCTTTATTTCAGTTGTGACAGATAAGTTAATGGCCCTTATGTTCCTTTTGTGTGCATCAGTCTCAGAAAGGTCAATTATTCCTTAGCTTTGATGAATGTAGAGATCTTATTTATTGCTTCAGTGCCATCTCTTCCTATATCCTCTTTCCTTTCTCTATTTTAAAGGTTTAAGGACAAGTAAAGAAGTAATTTAAAACATTATGACCTTGTTTGTGTGTTCATATTGATCATCAACATTATTTTCTTAGCTTTCCTATTTGAGATATATCTTTTTGCATTATCTTTTAATTTAACCTTACATCCTAATGAGAACATCTCATTTAATCAAATGAGAAACATAACCATTAAGATCCAAACATTGTTCACCTCATTATTAATGTCAGTGGATCTGCATGCTGTGAAGCATAGTACAAGTTCTAATGGCCTACTGAAATGAGTCTCACAAGGGTAGGAAGGCAGGATTATCATATGAAAAGTAAAGGTTAGATGTCTAAGCTAAATGCCAAATCAAGATCTTTATGAATAGGGGAAATCCCCACCAAAATTGTCTTTTGTGAATATGGCTAAACTGGAGGAACCTGGAATGCATTCTAATCACATCCTGACTGCATGTTGGGATGGGGTCTGCATCCTGGCCATTGTGCCCTGTTGTCCCTCATGCCTAGCCGCATGAGTAGAGAGGAGTGGGATAATGGTGTGCTTCAGTAACTTCCCGAGTCTGATTATCTGGGAACAAGAACTGAAGGTTGTACTCTTCTCTTAGAGCTTAGATACAGCTAGGATGCTTGTCCTAGCAAAATAAAACGATAATTTCTAAAGGATGTCTTGAAGAGCAATATATATTTTCTGTGGTCCCCCAAAGCAATCAAAATGTATTCACATGTTTAAGTGAACATATAGGAGTAACATTAGTTCATATATAGGGGTAACACAGTGCCTCGGAGTAGCACTGAATGAGAATAGATGGCTTAAGTATACCTGGCACAAGTGTGATGGTTCGCAACAATGCAAGGCATTTTTTAGTTCACAGTACAGTATATAATACCAGCATGATGCTCTATTTCTATTTATTGACTCTGTTCCCAACAGTGTGAAAATTACTCCTAATCTGTGCAAAAAAAAATTTAGTAGAAGAAAAAGAAATCTAGACATTATTTTTATAAGAAAGGGAAAAAATCATACCTAATCATTCATACATCTGTGTAATGTGTTAGATAACATAATAACATCTATGATAGAGTGAGTACAAAGCTAGAGGTGAAATGATCAGCAAATTCTAAAAGACTAAAGTTACCTGTGTTTTTCTAACATTTTAGTATCTCTATAGGTGAAGTCAGCATAATCAACGTAATCTGTCTCATCAGATGGAGCAATTTAATCATTTAAAGAAAGGAAATCATATTTTTAGTATTTCAAAAAAGCTACCAGTGTTTGTTTATCAGAGCTTGGTTTGCTACAGCTTTGGATTTGTCTGAAAGTGTGTTTTGCTGAACGCTCAAGCTAATCATACCATACTGGATGCACAGATGTAGATATTTCTTTTGGAGTATAGAACAATCAAGCATGGTGTCCTGCACTCCCTGGTGCTGAGGGAAGAAAACAAAAATTTTGGAAGCTTGTTTTAAAAGGCCCTCTTAAGGACCCTGTAGCCTCAGGGACCCATAGACTATCCTTTGGGCCTAAAAAGATCTGAAGAAGCTTTAGGGAAGCTTTGGGGGATTGCCAGGCAGAAAACACTGCAGGAAGGCAGCCTTAGTCTCTAGCAATCAAGTTAATGGGCAGAAACCAGCAAGGCTTTTTATGCTAGGTAAAAGATCTGGAGGAGTGGGGCAGCTTAAAGCCTTCTAGATACAGTCTGGGAAGAAAATCCCAGTGCATGGATGGAGTCAGATAGCCAGGTAGATCCATTTGTTCTGGGAGACACAGGCACAGTGCAATGGATTTCTGTAGTTACTCAACAAGAAAAAGGAACAGATTTCATTTACCGTGTTTCTGGTGGTAGAGCTACACAAAGATTTTATTAACGTTGAAATAATTTATTTTAATGAAAGCCAGAGAAAGTTACCTATACAATTCATGAACTACTTATGGTCTTTATTCAGAGGGTGCAGTGTGAACACATTTAAGGGTAGCTATTTTTTTAAGTTATTCATTCCTATTCATATCAGTTAGTATTCCTGTTGTACAAACTACAACTAACTAATCTGTAACTGCTTTTGTTTAGTAAGTTAACCATGTGCTTAACAGCAGCACTGAACATTAAATCAAATGTTTGGAGGTCCAGGCCAACAAGTACCTATGCATATGTACACTGTATGTTTCTCTTGATGTAAATACATAAAAATAATGAAAACTGATATGACAAGAAGCTCTGCTGAAGACTTGCTTGCTAAAAAAATCAGTTTCTTTTTGTCAAAGGATAAAAAAGAGAAAGTTCCAAGATCATGTGACACAGTGACAATTAAAAATCAGAGAGAAACTTGAGCTTTGCAAATTCACTGGAGTTTTAATTGTGGGAAAAATTACAGGAACACCTATGAGCTAGAATTACATGCACCCCTTTTAAGACTTCAGAAGTGTTTTGAAGAAATGTATGGACTCCATTTTCAAATAATAGATTTATCTTTATTTTACTTGTTGCTTACTTTCTGCTTCTGTTACAAGCTAGTTCAGAAATAAATATATTTTATTTGTCTTGAAGAAAATGCTGCTAAACATTGTCTTGAAGCTAGGCTGTTGGTATTCATTGCAAATTTTTCCATTGCTAGGCATACATGGTAGCAGCAAACAAGTTGACTGAAGATCTTTTAAAATATTCCTTCACATATTCTCAAATATGACTGATTGTAACCTTTGATGGTGGAGTTTATAATAGGATTTCTTCTCTATGTCCTAGATCATTGCTTAACATATTAGAATGATATTAGGAAAATGAGACATATTCTCCCCAAATCACTAATGGATTGAATTTTGAGGGAATAGTCCCCTCTTTCATCTTGAAGAAATTTTACATGTAATTTCACCAAGACACAGGTCAAAGCAAAACAAAGCTATAAAAAAAATCTCCACTGCTTTTAACTGGTTTAAATTTCAGAAAATCCTGGAGAGGCCAAGAATTCTTCCCTAGGAATTTTTAAGGGATTAGATTGTCCCAAGTGGATTTGTGGCACAGAGTCTCCTTCTCTGTCAGCAGATGTCTCCGTCTGAAGAGCTGCACCCTTTATTGGATCTGAGTTTGAACTGTTAGTGTTGCAGCAAGCTTGCAGCAGTGCTGTCAAGCCAGCTTATGAGTACATCTCTAAAATATAGAGCAAAAAATAAATACACAAAATTCTAAACAATAAAAAAATTAATGTAGCATTATTCTAGAGGAAAGTAAATGTTTGAAATGCAATATGTTTACTCTGTTAAGGCTTCTTGAATGCACAAACATTAATCTCTTCTGCTTCTTTCAGAAACAAGGATTCTTTTAATAAGATATCATATTTTGACTCTCCTCCTGTAGTTTATCTGTAATGCTCAGGAAAGTAATTATATCACTTTACAGAACAATACTGTGTATTTCAAAGGCTCATTTACTGTATTTATGCTATTGTATCATATCATAAATGGAAATAGACATGTTTATGGTAAACTAAAACCAATAGTTACTTCAACATTTAGAAAGTAGATGTAATTTCTTTTAATGAAAAGGTAATTTTTTTAAAGTTTCTTTTCCTTTCTTTAACTGTTCTTGGGTTCTTAACAATGAATATTAATATTGTTGTCAGTCTGATAAATACTGAACTATATAATTAGCATACATGAGGTAGAAATTATTAAAGTAATGTGAAAAGAAAAACCTTGATTTGTCTAAGGGGGAAGGGTAACTTTTTTTCCCTTCCATCCTATTGAATTACTTTGATATTGATATTTCACTGACAAGGCTTTTACTTTCTTCTACAAGTCAAGCATCTGATATTTAACCTCGTTACTGACTAGAGGCTATCTGAAATAACCTTATTATTAAACAGAATGAATATTTTCCTTCCAGGTTCCCATATCTGGATGCAAAATTTCATTTGAATGCAAAACCTATATTGTTTATTGCTATATTGTTTAACAGGTGCTCTTCAGTTTTAAATTGTTCTCAATGGTTTCATAAAAGTGCTGTCTTAAATTCCCACTAGCAGGTAACCTCTGTTAATAAGAACAGGAAAAAATAATCAGAAATTTTATGCTTTCTTTTTCCCTGGCACAGTTCAAACAATAGATAACACTGTAAGACACAGAAAAGACTTTTATGGAAAAAGAAGTATGTTCTGCCAAACAAATCACAGTGGGCATTTTAAGCAAATTTAACAAGTAGGTAGAATAAATATGATGCTATATGATACATATTTTATGAGACCACAGGCCCTTACATATTTTTTCATAAATTTTTAAACGTGTGCAATTTTCCACTCCAATAATTTAAAATGAAAAATGTTTTACCTTTAGAGAAAATTAGTTAAAGCACTGAAAACCATTGTATGAATAAAGAAACTTTGTTTAAGATAAAGAAAATAGATTTTTTTTAAATGGAAAACCAATTTACATCATTTTGCTAAATGCTTGAAGTAGAAAAGTGCATAAGTAATTTAGGAGTGCAAATTGTCCTGGGCTGGTTAGGACTTCTTGTAAATTACGGTGATGTTTTAGAAAACGCTCTCCATTGGTTAAAAAACATGTTTAGGCAGGAGTCCTGAAATTACTGTTGTAGATAAGACAAAGCACATCAAGACTTTAACTGACAAAACGCAATAGAATTCAGCTTTTCAATGAAAAGCAGGCTGAATTGGCTGGCTGGGGTCCTCCAATAATGTGAAGGAGTTTTATTTATTTCTAACTTCCAGTACTCATCCTGGAAACTGTTTGTGATGGGACTGTGTGCAAAGAAGTGTATTCTGTTTGTTTGGAATAAATCCTGTACTAACTTAGGAAGAAGTGGACCAATGGCAACCACTTACAATGTAAGAAGATTTATAATAATTCTATTCTGGATGACATACAGATACTATATTTCAGATTGATTATGGTGGTGAAAATCTCAGGACCCTATTACCTGTGAAACGAGAAATTAAGAGTAAATTTCTTTCTAATTTTAGTATGAAGAATATTAAATTCCTCAAATGAAGAGAATTTTTCAAAGTTTTCATTCCTGGTAGAAAACCAAAGCTAAATGTTTGTCTTCTTCTCTTACAAGACTAACTTTATAGGTGTTGGCAACTGTAGTATGTCCCTTCTGGAACAAAATGACAAATATTACTAGTTGTTTTGAAGCATATGTCAAAAGACAACTGTCATCTTAACTTTGAAGGAAACTGTGATTAAATATTTTTACATGTATATAGATAATACATTCCAGGGAGAATAAAAGCATCTTGGCAGGACATTCATTCCTAAAACATGTTGTAGAATAGTGGCTTACAAACTCAGTCACTGAAGGTGTCTGGGATGTTTTTCAAATGGTCCTGTATGTATCACAGCTTTAATAGGTTGTGGACTTTTCTAAGGTCTAATATAATGTTGCAGACTGCACTCAGTCATGAAACCTGATTTTTCAGACATGCCCCACGTAGTGTGAGAGGTCCCACGTCAAATCTCATTTCTGCACTGTGGTTTATAACAAGAAAACCTTGGAAACTACTGCTTGAACACAAGTAATAATGTATAAAAGTAATTTATGTTGTGGCTGAGATAGAAAGAAACTCTGTGTGCAAAGGGCTAGCTATGAAATTCATCTGTGGTAGATTAATAAGGTAACACATGACTCAATACGGTGGTGAATGCACAGTAGATTGTCAATATGGAGTTGCTTGCTTATGTTTTAAAACTAAACTTTAATATGAAAATATATTAAGTGTATAATAGAATAATAGAGTTAGTAGAATAGAAAAAGTATTCAAGAGAAAGTAAGGATTGTTTCAAGATAGTGAGCATCTTAAATCTGGGAGTTGATTTTTGTTTATTATTTTTGTCATCATAGTGTTCAGGAGTTCTTGTTATTGGGGCCTTTCATGCCTAACAGTATGGAAGCAGAGCTTTAGAGAGTTTTCAATCTTAAGTATTTGTTAAGTGTTGATATGTGAAAATATAGAGACTCTAGAGGACATGGGAGCAATCAGTATTGGTTAGCTATATAAATAATTGTGTCAGTACAATGCAGACTAAACATACTGAGTTTTTGCAGGTGTTACAAAACTGAATGTTTAAGTAGAATTAAAAAGAGAATAATTGGTTAGTTACAGCAGTATGAGAGAAAGCACACAAGTGTTTGTTAGAAAATTTGGAATCATAAAGTAATTCAGGTTGGAGGGAGAGTTATGGAGTCATCTAGTCCAACCCCCCACTCAAAGTCAATTGGTAACAGATAGATTCTAGAAATTAAAGAAATTTTGAAAGAATTTTGGTACTGAATTAAAAGATGTTGGTTGTGGTTACAAAAGGTCCTGAAGGGTCTGTGCCTTCAGGGTGAAGACACGTTATTTATGTTCAGTGTAAAAAAATATGCAAATTGGTGAAGGGACATGAAGGAATAGGTATGGGGCCAAGCCAACTGACTAGAAAATGATCCTTACTGAAGCAGGCTGAAAGGATAGGAGAGGATTAATTCAGTGTTTGTCATTAACAGATAATCAGGTGCTGCAGTTTTTGAGATATGACATAAAGCCTGGCTGAGAGTGTAGGTTGGATTGATGGACAGGGAGAGCCATATGCTAGTGGTACTGCACAGAAAGGTCTCAGTCAAAGGTGGTTGCTGAAACCATAGCCTGAGGATCAGCAGAGTGACATTGCAAACAGTGGCTGGGAAAAGATTAGGAATTGTTGAAGGATTGCAAGAGTACTGCTTAGTCATATTTGCCTTTAGCTGATGACTAGACCTCTGTGAGGAGGTCTTAGAGGCAGAGAGTAAGAGCTCAGTTCAGAACAGACACACAGATCCTGGAGTTTCTGCCATAAAGGTGGTGGCTAATTTGTGGTGATGAATGGGATTGTAAGAGATGCTGTGCTAACACAGGATCTAATTATAAATTAGCAAGATTAGAATTTGCCTCTTCTTTTTGTTATGCCACTCTGAGAAATGGTCGTATAAACTCTATTTTTACAAGGCATTTATTTCCTAGGTATTTTCACATAAAGACTTCCATGATTTCTATGTCATACTTTTTTTTGTTCCCTTATGAAGTAAAGAGATTTTTTTCACTCTGAAATAACAGCAGACTTATTTCATCAAAAAGGGCAATCATACAGTCAGACACAGCAATAAATTTCCAAGATGCATAGAACTTACTGTTTATTAAAGGCAGAAAATTTCATTTTCTGAGTTTTAATTTAAATTTCTATTACTATATTTCTACTACTGAACAACTGGAGCACGCTCGCTAAATGTTATTATTTAAATAAGAAGCAAACAAAAAAGGGGTTTGGAGAATCCTTTAACAGAGCTAAATAAAATAGTGTTATCCTTGGCAACATTGTCAAGTAGTATATGATTTCTTATTTGCAGAATTTGCTTTTGATAGAAATCATTGCAAAAGGAGAAAAATAGGGCTGTATTCTAAATATTGTTCTATTTAATTGTTTATACCTTATTTGTTTTTATATTTTTAATAATTATCTTTTGAAAAGTCATTTTAAATAATTTCTGAGTGTTCCTTATATATTCTAATGGTAAAGTTCTATACCAATTTTTTAACTTCTAAACAAAATCTGAAATTTCTTCTGTGGCAATCAAGTGGACAAACTTGTCCTGAGGTCTGAGTCCACTTGCATTCCTTCCAGCTCTCACATTATGATTGGCAGCACATCTTGTGTATTATACTTGCCTAAAGATATATTTAGTTGATTTGGTCATCCCTGTAAAATTTTCTTTCATTCTTGTAGTTAAATCCTCACACTTCAGCTATAACCTTTCTCTTTGATATCTCTTTGTATATATTGAGTTATTCAGCTTAATGTGAATATGACAAAGACATTTCTTAATCTTTCTCCCCAGCCTTTATTTCATTTGAATTCTTCCTCAGTTAGTATGAGCAGCACCATAATCCTGTCTGTAATTCAGACCTGTAGCTTGGAAGCCATCCACAACTCAGACCTCTTAACACAACTGTAGAGGAAGGAAAAAAAAGTAGGGGAAAAAAAAAAATTCTGTGTGGGAAAGGAGGGCATGAAGAAGGTCTGGAATTTTTGCCTCTTTCTTGACTTTTTTCCTTGCTTGCCTCTCCTTCCTAGTGCTGCCCATTTTACTATCTCTTCCATTTTCTTTTGCCAACCTCACATTAGCAGCATGCAAAAGTAGGGGTTTTTTTTTTAGTAATCCTAATTTCTCTGTTCCATATCTCTTGATAGAGTCATAAGCTGTCAGGTGCCTTAGGAGTTTTTAAGAGACAGAACTATAAGAATTAGAGATAGGCCACTAGAAAGTCCTTTCTTCTCACCTCTGCCTCTGAAGAGACAAGTCTGTAAATTTTAGTATTTGTTGCTTCTCATTGCCAACTCTCAGATTAGGACCTGGAAAAAAAGTAATGAAACACTTTTTCTTTCCTTATCTGTCGACTTATGCTATCCAGTCTTACTCTACAAGAAAGAAGGTTTAAGATTTTCTAACAGATTATAATCTTGCCAGTTATTTGCTGTTCTATTTACATTCATAGTGTGCAATTAAATATTCTGATATCAATAATTAAAATTTTTATACATAAATTGGAAAAAAAATACAATTCTGTGCTGAATACCTCTGTTTCCCTTACATCCTTCTTCAGGAATATATATGCTGCTCCATGGTGCTTTCAAACCACTAAAAAATCTGAAATTTGTCTTTGGTCTTAATCTACAAATGTGGAACATAACACATGTGTGTAAACATTTAAAAGCAGGCTATTAAATCAGGCTCAAAATTGAAAATCTGCTGCACTACTTAATGTATGCTTGAAAGGCATTTGGGGACCTTTCAACCCTTGGTTAATTTTTTGGTACTTTGAAAAGTACTAAAACATTTTAAAGTCTTATTTTAGGTAATCTTATATGACTCTCAATATCGACAAAGATCAGAACTTTTTAGTAAGAGGGTACTATTTTTAGATGACCCTAGAATGCAGTTGTGATGATAAAAGGAGTTGAAAGAGTACATTACAGCATTTCAGCTGAAAATACATATCTTTATGAAAAATATTATCAGCTTTGTTGTGCCAGCGGGCTTTAAAATATGTCATTGAATGTTAGTATGTAAAACATTCATGGTATTTGGAATCTGGGCTGTTCCAGAAGGTATTTTACTAAGCTCTAATTGTCATTGTTTGCCATTGTTCATTTTAGCATTGTTTATCTAAGGGTCCTTTACATAAGAAAAAAACTTTTTTGTCGTATTATCGCTAGAAAATTGTCTAAGTTGTTATTTTTTACATTTACAAAGAGCACTGCCCTATAGAGCATCTTAAATGTATTTGTTTGATGCAAACAGAACAGGGCAGCCTGAATCATTAATTATTAAAATGATTAATTTAGCTAATTAGCTAATAGAAAGGTCTGATGGTGCAGTCATTCGCTTAGGAGAAGGAAATGACATTGACAAAAGCAAAAATTCAATTGCTTATTAACGGTATAATTTAATGAAAGATGAAACTTAAATGTGGAAATATACAAACCCATAAGCTGGTTTTCTCAATATTTGGTTCTCTTGTTTGTTCACTCATGCATTTAGTTTCTTTCTTGTGTTTGTGATTTGCTTGGATTTTTATTTGTTTCATTTTATAGCCTTTTTACATTGAAGTAATTTGTCTGAACTGTGGATTCAGGGCTAACAGTGAACAGTGATTTCACAAATGAAATGACTTCTCTATATAAAATATTTTTGTTATTATTGCCCACAGCTCATAATCTAAGTATACACATTAACATCTATCACACTGTGTTCTATGCAGCTACCTACTCAGGTCTCCAACTCATCCACTTGAACTGTACCAAATTGTGGTAAACCCAGTATATTTTAAAAGTTTGAGATAGGTATGAAAGATTTGTTCAACAATATTAACTAAAGCAGTAGGACAAATGAGAAACAGACATTAATTTATCTTAATATATATGACTGTGCTAAATTAATCTTGTGAGCATTACTCACAAGAGCCTTCATTTTCTGACTGTTATAAATTGTTTTATTTCAGAGGATTTGTAAATCCTCTGTATACTTCCGGCTCATAATTTAAACTTCTGAAGTTCGTATGTTCTGACTGTTTCTCCAGTGGGCATATGACCAGCTGATGATGCTGGTTAATAGCTTACTTCATAAAATTCGCCAGTGCATGATTACACCAAGAAAAATCTTTGGATTTTCTCATTCCACTATTTTCTTTTGGCAGGGACAGGTGGAATTTGGATTTTTTCTTTCACATTTTCCATGAGGGTATCAAAATGTTGTTCAAGCTGTTATTATATTTCTAAATGACTATAAAAAGGAATTGAGCATGGTTTTTTTTAGTAAAAAAATTTAAATTAAATATATTGAGCTATGCTCCTATCTATTTACTTATTCTCCATTTTTTTTTTGTTTACATAATTAACCAAATGTAATTGTGGCAATCTTTTATTTTTACAATGTTTTATTCTATTGGTTTTTTATTACTATAATTATTTTATTATATTGGAAAAATATAACTACTGATAAGCAGATGCAATGAATGATCACTCTTGGACTGTGATTCTGTTTGTACAGCCCATAGTAACACAAATATAAAAGGAAAGATGCATTATAACTCATGTAACTTGCTGAAAAGTGCCAATGGTTACACATTTTCCACTGATGCAGTATGAGTTCTACAGTCTATAACGGGGAATAACTTACCCACATAACATAAATCATGACAGTCGAGTTTTGAAATGCATCAATGGCCAATTTGTGGGAAAAAAAATATGGTACTGCAGAGACGAATGCTTCTTGTGTACAGGGTATTAGATGGGAGTTGTTTAGATCTGCTCCAGTGACTTCTCTCTTGAAAACACAGCACTAAAGGAATGAAATAGATGGTAGAGACTGACTACTGATGAATGAGTAATTGTTAGGGTATACTGTAACTTTTTTGCTACTTGCGCTAAAGGAATAACCAATATCATTAAGCTTAGAAGGTCTCCATGAAACTCTGATTCCTCTCCATATTTCAAAAAGTCCAAGCTAAAAGCAATGCAGAAGGATGCCATCAGAATCTGCTGGATCCCATTCAAATAGTTTACTTGGATCCCATTCAATTACAGCAAAGCCCAAATAAACTAGACAACATCTGTGCACATATTTTGGAAAGACACTGTTATTTCAGTTTTCAGTCAGAAATTACTTACTGATAGATATACCCATAAGTCTACACGTGGGTCTATCTGTAAAATAGACCATGAAGCAGGAAAAATATGTGCTTACTCAGAGGACTGGATGATGAAAACTGAATTTCTGGAATTTTTTTTATATTGTCTGCAATTAAGTTACATGAATATACACTCATAGCTCTGACATTAATACTTCTGAAATTAGAAAGTAGGCAGCCCTAAGAGTTCAAAAGATTGAATAAACTAGTCATGAGATAGGGAAAATTGATGCACAGAATGATAGTTTGTCAATATAATGTTGGGATGGGTTTTATGTAGCTGGAAAGACAAAGAGAGGTAAAAAGCAGCCTGAAGCAGAATGCAAGAAAAAAAGAGAAAAGAAGATCTTGAAAGGCAAGTATAAGATGCTACATATTTTCTTACTCTTGATACTGTGCAATAAATTATATCATTTGTTGCTCCAAAGTGAAATGAAGGCTGATGCATTTTCCCACTCCCATTGTATTTCTATACTAGGACATCTAATTCATGCTTTGATACCAGTCTCATTCTATTAACAGTGTATATTTCTCCACAGTATCTGATCTAACAGGAAATTCACTTTAGCACCCTCTCAACATCTCCAAAGGCATCTTGTTTACAATGATTGCTGAGTAATATTTCTTTGAACAGTGTGCATAGCTGGAGCAAATAATATTTGTCTGGTTAGAATCTCTGCATAAATTTTCACACAGTGCCACTGCTATGTAGGTGCTTGTAAAAACCATGAAACCATCTCGTGCCCAGCCTATTGCCTGACATTTTTTTTCTTATCTCTAAATAGGCTGCATCACATACAGACACTTTGATTTATGTTATCTGATGTCATACATTTCCTTGCTTCCAGTTTTAGACTTTTAAATGAACCTTACCATCAGATACGTCCTTTACCGAGCAGGAAAAAGGATTCCTTTTTGACACTTGAAACTCCGTTCTCCTAACTTCAGTGCAGACTTCAAACAGTATTGCCATCTTAAATGACCTCAGTCATTATTACTAGAAGTACAGAGGGCTTACCTGAAATATGACACTATATATATGGTGTAGTATATATATACACTCTGTTTTGTGGTTTTGATTACATATCCCAGGATATTTTTCTGGTAAAATTAAGCACAACCAATGAGATAAGAATTTATTTGCAACTGTACATACACAAATTATATATACACATACATTAATTATTGCTCCTCTTTGCAAATCAGTGGATTTGCATGGAATTAACATGCAAATTTTCCATCTAGTGACAGAATCGTTGCATTTTTATTAAATTACTGAGTTTGGTATCTCTAGTCAATGGTGTCTTAAGCACTGTAATAAAGCAGTATTGCTCTTCAGTAAGAATTTCTTGTCACACGCAATGAAAGAGGCTGTTTCGTGGTTATTTTGAAGGAGAGGGAATTAGATCTACTAGTGGAAATGCTCATATCTGCATATTAAAAAGACAAGTGCCCTGATTTTGTCTGCAAGTACCAATGACAGCTTTCCTTTCTGATCTTATACTTTTCGATAATACCCCATTCCTATGAACTGCCTGTATTGCTTTGAGACTGCTAAACATACAAATGATTAGAAGTACTTTTTTAAAATGATACTTTGGATTTCTATTTCTCATTTTCCTATGAGTAATTAAATCCTTCATTGTTGAAATTAAACAATTGCCTATGATACATTATGTTTCTTCTAATACATTAGGATTTCTTACTTTGTCCACTAGAAATCCAGTGGGTGTGCTGTCTGTCTCCTAACAGGCAACAGTCTTGCTCAAGAAGCAGATCAAAAAGGGAACGAAAGTGTTTTTACTGAGGATCTAATGTCAAACACTTGGCATTACTAGTTGATGAGGGTGTTCACAGAGTTGTGTCTTACTGAGGTGCCACATGTTAATGGTGGCACTTACTAAAATGTCTCGTGAAAAGTTATGCCATTTCACTAAGATGCCCTTTTTCACTCTTTTTCATGAACCTTTGTAATATTTGCCATGCTACCTGCATTTACACACAGATGTGCTAGGTAGTGCTTTTCAAAGCCCTCTCTCCAATCTGAAAAAACCCCTCAGTCTATCTGGGAAAGACTCTACTTGTATTACCCTTGCACAGCTTAATTCTCTTTCTTCTTTTCTGATGATCTACTTCTTCATGTTGTGAGTATTCTTACTTGGGGTTTTTTGTCTCATGTGTTGCAGTTTTATATAAGAAAGTCTGAGAATCTGAATGTGTTTAAAATTAATTTTATAGCAATTTCATGTGATATTTTTAATAAGGTAGGGAGCTGGTAAGTGTTTTCTGTGTGTCTGTCTCTCCGTGGCCTCTCTGAAGCTTGTATATCACAGTCAGATCTTTACTGAAACGGCTGTTGAAATCTTTTGAGTTTGAATTTACATAAAGATTATCTCCATTATTTGAAAACAAAACAAAACAAACCACAAAAAAAACCCCTCCTAGTAAAAAGGTAGCTGCTCCAGTGTACTGGTTTTGGCTGAGAGTTAACTTTCTTCATAGTAGCTGGTATGGTGCTATGTTTTGGGTTTGTGACCAAAACAGTGTTGATACCACACAAATGTTTTAGCTATTGCTGAGCAGTGCTTACACAGCAAGTAGGCTGGGGGTGTGCAAGAAGTTGGAAGGGGACACAGCTGGGACAGATGACCCCAACTGACCAAAAGGATATTCCATACCATATGACATTGTGCTCAGGAATAAAAGCATGGGGAAGAATGAGGAAGGCGGGATGTTTGGAGTTATGGCATCTGTCTTCGCAAGTAACCGTTATGTGTGACAGGGCCCTGCTTTCCTGGGGATGGCTAAACATCTGCCTGCCAATGGGAAGTGGTGAATGAATTCCTTGTTTTGCTTTGCTTGCGTGCATGGCTTTTGCTTTACCTATTAAACTGTCTTTATCTCAACCCACAGGTTTTCACACTTTTATCCTTCCTATTTTCTCCCCATCCCACCAGGGGGTAGTGAGCAAGTGGCTGTGTGGGGCTTGACTGCCTACTGGGGGCTTGACTGCCTACTGGGGTTAACCCACAACATCCATGTTGCATGCTTTCACCAACTACCTTTAGCTGGCTCTAGTGTTTGTCAGAACTCTCCTCCAGTAGATATAAATTGCTAATGCAACGCAAAACTACCATCCCTTCTAGTCCTCCACAACCCTGTTTTGTTTGTTTGCAAGGATAGTTTTCTACTGTTTAATAAGCGATACCAACAAGTGTCACAGGTTGTGTAAGCGACTAGGAAATGGTGAGGTGTCCTTCGTGATTACCCCCATCTGGTGACAATGAGCTGCTGGATTAGCACTTGCTTGCTTACTCTAGGCAACAGAGAAATGTAAGCAGCAAAATAAGTAACAGCTCATCCTTTTTTATGTTCTCCACATACTTAATTTTCTCTCTCGGTTTCAGTATCTCTGCTGCAGTCTCAGAAAGGGAAACAATGTTACCATATATGAAGTTACCAGGATTGTACCCCAAATTGTGTAACCTGTGTGATTGCATACGTGTATGTAATTCAAGCCTTAAAATATTTCAGTAACAGTGGTATAATTAAAATAATAATCAGTGGTTTTACCTGCAAGAGAAATGATAGTCTAACTGTGGATTTATTTGAAAAGCAAACTGTGAAAAACTCATATACTTTGCTATGAATCTTCAATCATGTCCAATGCTGCTTTTAATACAACTGAGGGCTTGTTTTATTACCTGGGGGAGTATACATTTCTTGGTTGTTCTCAGAGGAAGCTGCCTTTGGAAAACTATAAACTGCTAGTCACCGAATATATTTCTGATCCTTATCTTTATTTTAATTTGATTTTTTTCAGGGTCAGCCTGTGTGCCCTGGAATTGCTTTTTTAAACTCAGATTCTCATAGCTAGCTTAGTCTAAAAGCTAGAGACAAAATAATTGGGATTTCTGGGACTCAGTGAAGAAACAAAGATGCAGTGTTTACAAAGATTTGGGAAATTAAAATAACCTGACAATTCTCAATCTTTCATAGGAAACTCCTAAAATAAAACCACTAGTTATCTAGGACTGCATGATATGCAAACAGAACAGATCTTAGTCTTTTCCCCAAGTTGTTTTCTTTATGTCTCCAGGAACATCATAGAATCATAGAATCACAGAATCATTTAGGTTGGAAAAGACCTTTAAGATCATCAAGTCCAACTGTTAACCTAGTACTGCAAGCCCACCACTAAACCATGTCCCTAGGCACCACATCTACACGTCTTTTAAATACCTTCAGCGATGGTGACTCAACCACTTCCCTGGGCAGCCTGTTCCAATGCTTGACAACCCTTTCAGTGAAGAAATTTTTCCTAATATCCAGTCTAAACCTCCCCTGGTGCAACTTGAGGCCATTTCGTCTCATCCTATCACTTGTTACTTGGGAGAAGAGACCAACACCCACCTCGCTACAACCTCCTTTCAGGTAGTTGTAGAGAGCAATAAGGTCTCCCCTCAGCCTCCTTTTCTCCAGGCTAAACAACCCCAGTTCCCTCAGCTGCTCCTCATAAGACTTGTGCTCTAGACCCTTCACCAGCTTTGTTGCCCTTCTCTGGACACCCTCCAGCTCCTCAATGTCTTTCTTATAGTGAGGGGCCCAAAACTGAACACAGTATTCAAGGTGCGACCTCACCAGTGCCGAGTACAGGAGGACAATCACTTCCCTAGTCATGCTGGCCACAGTATTTCTGATACAAGCCAGGATGCTATTTGCCTTCTTGGCCACCTGGGAACACCGCTGGCTCGTATTCAGCTGGCTGTAGACCAACACCCCCAGGTCCTTTTCCTCCAGGCAGCTTTCCAGACACTCTTCCCCAAGCCTGTAGCATTGCATGGGGTTGTTGTGACCCAAGTGCAGGACCCAGATCCTTGTTGAACCTCATACAGTTGGCCTCAGCCCATTGATCCAGCCTGTCCAGATCCCTCTGTAGACCCTTCCTACCCTCAAGCAGATCAACACTCCTGCCCAATTTGGTGTTGTCTGCAAACTTACTGAGGGTGCACTCGATCCCTTCATCCAGATCGTTAATAAAGATATTAGAACTGGCCCCAATACTGAGCCCTGGGGAACACCACTTGTGACTGGCCGCCAACTGGATTTAACTTCATTCACCACCACTCTTTGGGCCCAGCCATCCAGCCAGTTTTTTGCCCAGCAAAGAGTATGCCTGTCCAAGCCATAAGCAGCCAGTTTCTGCAGGAGAATGCTGTGGGAAATGGTGTCAAAGGCTTTACTAAAGTCTAGGTAGACAACATCCACAGCCTTTCCCTCATCCACTAAGCAAGTCACCTTGTCACAGAAGGAGATCAGATTAGTCAAGCAGGACCTGCCTTTAATAAACCCATGCTGACTAGGCCTGATCACCTGGTTGTCCTGTACATGCTACATGATGGCACTGAAGATGATCTGCTCCATAACCTTCCCTGGCACCGAGGTCAGACTGACAGGCCTGTAGTCCACTGGATCTTCCTTCCAGCCCTTCTTGTAGATGGGCATCAGATTTGCTAACTTCCAGTCAACGAGGATCTCCCCAGTTAGCCAGGAATGCTGATAAAGGATTGAAAGCAGCTTGGTGAGCACTTCCATCAGCTCCCTCAGTACCCTTGGGTGGATCCAGCAGCTTGGTGAGCACTTCCATCAGCTCCCTCAGTACCCTTGGGTGGATCCCATCCAGCCCCATAGACTTGTGTGTGTCTAAGTGGTGTAGCAGGTCGCTAACCATTTCCCCTTGGATAATGGGGGCTTCGTTCTGCTCCCTGTCCCTGTCTTCCAGCTCAAGGGGCAGGGTACCCTGAGAACAACTGGTCTTACTATTAAAGACTGAGCAAAGAAGGCATTAAGTACCTCACCCTTTTCCTCATCCTTTGTCACTATGTTTCCCCCTGCATCCAATAAAGGATGGAGATTCTCCTTAGCTCTCCTTTTGTTTTGTATTTGCTAATGTATTTATAGAAACATTTCTTATTGCCTTTTATGGCAATAGCCAGATTAAGTTCTAGTTGGGCTTTGGCCCTTCTAATTTTCTCCCTGCATAACCTCACGACATCTTTGTAGTCCTGAGTTGCCTGCCCCTTCTTCCAAAGGTCATGAACTCTCCTTTTTTTCCTGAGTTCCAGCCAAAGCTCTCTGTTCAGCCAGGCCGGTCTTCTTCCCTGCCAGCTCATCTTTCGGCACATGGGGACGGCCTGCTCCTGCACCTTTAAGAGTTCCTTCCTGAAGAATGTCCAGCCTTTCTGGACTCCTTTGCCCTTCAGGACTGCCTCCCAAGGGTCTCTGTCAACCAGCCTCCTAAACAGGCCAAAGTCTGCCCTCCGGCAGTCCAAGGTAGAGGTTCTGCTGACCCCCCTCCTTCTCCAAGAATCAAAAACTCTATCATTTCGTGATCGCTATGCCCAAGATGGCCCCCAAGCGTCATATCACCTGCAAGTCCTTTCCTGTTCACAAACAAAAGGTCCAGTGGGATGCCTTCCCTAGCTGGCTCACTCACCAGCTGTTAGGAAGTTATCTTCCACACACTCCAGGTACCTCCTAGACTGTTTCCTCTCTGCTATATTGTATTTCCAGCAGACATCTGGTGAGTTGAAGTCCCCCACAAGAACAAGGGCTAGCAATTGTGAGACTTCTCCCAGCTGCTTATAGAATACTTTGCCTGCTTCTTCATCCTGGTTGGGTGGTCTGTAACAGACTCCCACCATGATATCTGCCTCGTTGGCCTTCCCCCTGGTTCTTACTCATAAACACTCAACCCTATCATCACCATCATTAAGCTCTAGACAATCAAAACACTCCTTAACATGCAGGGCTACCTCACCACCTCTCCTGCCTTGCCTATTCCTCCTGAAGAGTTTATAGCCATCCATTGCAGCACTCCAGCTGTGCGAGTCATCCCACCGTGTTTCCGTGATGGCAACTATATCATAGTTTTCCTGCTGCACAATGACTTCCAGCTCCTCCTGTTTGTTGCCTGTGCTGTGTGCATTGGTGTAGATGCACTTCATTTGGGCTATTGATCCTGCCACTTTTTTGGGGGAAGAAGCCCTAATTCCTATGTGACCATTCTCAGGCGCTTCTGTGGTTTCTAACACATCCATAACCCTTTCGCTGCATCTGTTGATCTTCCACGTGCAACCTTTTTCTGGCAGTAAATGTTCTCTCTTGTAAAGAAATGAGCAAAACTCACTTTACTCAGTTCTTTCAGCACATTTAAAAAGAAGCTTCTTTACAACAGTGTATTATAAATTATTTTATAAAAATAAATTATTTTTCTAACTATAAATAAATATCCCTTATTTGCAAGGGAAGCTGAGTCATAACCACATCTCTTGCCCATTCCTAGAAGAGGCTTTTGTGTAGCCTGAGGAGGATAGAATGGCTGCTACAACAGCCCAGCTCCAATGGAGCGATGCTGAAACAGAAGTGATACAGACAGACATTCCTCTTTTTAACATTGCTTGTATTGCTAGATCTGGTGTATATGGCATTGGATCTATTGTGCATCTGCAGCCTTATAGCCGTGTCTGTGGCATTTCCAGACATTGGCAATTCATCAGATCATTGCTTATATGGAATTACCATTTGCCACCTGTGTAGTCTTTAAATGATAATTCTAAAAGAGAGGAGATAGCTTATCATAGAAGTGGGCCTGTAGAAAAGTTTGAACTGTTTACTGGCCAAATGAAGATTAGTCTGTTTAAAACTTGAAAGAATGCAAACAGTTATAGTGGGGACTTTTCGAAGACTGTTCCGTTCCTCCTAATGGCTGTGACTTTCTGCCATAAATATATTTATATATAATGTAGGCAGGATAAGCAAAATATCCATACCAAAGGGTGGACATGAGAACTCAGACACTTTGTAGATGGATTATAGGAATAGTCTGGTGCACTAAACCTACAGCATTTTGCAGTGTACGTAAGTAGATGATTCATTTATTTCACTTTAGCTTAAAGAACTACAGACCGTAAAGACCACAGACAAGTATTTATAATTTTAAGAAAGCTAGCATACTTGTAAGAGTTCCTCACACTATTAAAAAGATTCCTATCTGCTAGCCTTTAGCAATGAGCCTTACTGTATCTTCTGTTTATCACTTTTTGCTTTTTGTGTCTTTCCTCTTGTAAACTGCAAGAATGTGTGATAATAAATGAATGATATTGTATTTTCTTCTCACAGATGCAATATCTGAGTGCAAAACAGCTGGCTGTGGTTGAGGTGGATTAACTGAATGGACAGAAAAATTAAAATAATGGTGTTAATAGTAGCTGGTTTAGAATTTACATATTTTAGTTTCTCTGGATTAGCTATAACTTTCAGCCCACTGAAGCTGACTGTCCATAAAGTCTTTGGCTCTGAAATTCTGGTGAAAGCAGAAACATTTTTTTGAGGTGGAATCTCTGAGTTAGGGAATCCTAGCAACTTCTTGTAGTACCATCCAAAATAAAGGCAACTCTACGTTTGAGTTGTCTGCTCCAGGGAAAATGCTGTCTTAAAATAAATTAGCTCCTTGGCTTTTGGGTTGGTTTTGTTATTTTTCTGAGTCCCTCTCTCCAACTGTTCATGCAAGGGCTGTGAAAATAACAACTGACTGGAGAAGATATTAATAAGAAACAAAATGGAAATGAAAGTAAAAATGTATTCCTATTTACTAAATATCAGCATGTAGAAAAAAATGCTAGGCTCCCTGTCCTGGTTTCAGCTGAGATAGAGTTAATTTTCTTTATAGTGGCTAGTATGCGGCTATGTTTTGGATTTGTGCTGAAAAGAGTGTTGATAATACAGAGATGTTTCAGTTGTCGCTAAGTAATGTTTGCACTAGTCAAGGACTTTTCAGCTTCCCATGCCCTGCCAGGTGCACAAGAAGTTGGGAGGGGACACAGCCAAGACAGTTAATCCAAACTGACCAAAGGGCTATTCCATACCATATGATGTCATGCTCAGCACATAAAGGTGGAGAAGAAGAAGGAAGAGGGGGACGTTCGGAGTGATGGTGTTTGTCTTCCCAAGTAACAGTTATTCATAATGGAGCCCTGCTTTCCTGGAGATGGCTGAACACCTGCCTGCCCATGGGAAGTAGTGCATGAATTCCTTGTTTTGCTTTGCTTGTGTGCACAGCTTTTGCTTTCCCTATTAAACTGTCTTTATCTCAACCCACGAGTTTTCTCACTTTTACTCTTCTGATTCTCTCCCTCACCCCACCATGGGGGAATGAGTGAGCAGCTGTGTCGTGCTTAGTTGCTGGCTGGGGTTAAACCACAACACTTCCTTATTTGAAAATGAGAATTAACTTTTTGTGATAGATCCAGGTTAAGTTACTGTAACCTTGCAGCTAGCAGCCCAAAGACTCTGTCAACAAGAAGTTTAGTCAGTTTTTCATTCATCTTGGATTACTTTGTCCACTTAGAGTCACTCCAGTGGTGTCCTTTTGTTTTTTACTGAAGTGTTTCAAAGTCCTTCTAAAGGTCTAATCTAACTTTCAGCAATAACAACATGAGGAAAAAATGCCTGGTCTATAAATATGTTTAAAAAAGCATGTCAACTAAATCTTAGCTGACATAGGCATATGTCTACTGCATTTACTCTGGTGTCCACAAGTTAATTTTTAAAGTTTTATAAGCACATTCATTTACTTATACAGCAGTACATCTTGTTGCTGTGTTTGCCAGAAAACAAAGTGAAACTTACTGTGCATAAAGTAATCTCATAGCCTGACAGCATTTCTACTCACTAAACTTACTGAAATATGTACAGGCCTTATGTCCTAGTGAAGGGGCTAGAACTGCTTGCTTGCCCTAGTCCCTTAGCTTAAAATAAAAGCAAAAAAAGCAATGTTTTCTGGTTCCTTTCTTCTGTTAAAAAATTTGAGTTAAGTCATCTGTGAAGGAGCTATCATATCTCCTTGAACTGCTGCTACTGGTTACATCCAGAGGAGGAGAGTCTTTACACTGTGTTCAGACATGGGTTGGCAAAACTCCCAGTGATTCCTCTTTATACTGGAACAGGAATGTTTATACAAGCATATTAAATAAAAACTTTACTCAAAAATACATTCTTCAATATAGTGATGCTATCAGAGAACAGCATGTTATATGGATGAAAGTCCTTCATTGGTTGCGCTCTCACCGTTTCTAGGGTTGCCATTTTCATACTTACTAGTCTTGTTATAGCTGGAAGAAGAGCTCAAAAGCAAAGGCAATGAGAAATAAGGCTTCACAAAATGCACATGTAGTCTATGCTTTTCAGACTATATATTTTCCATTTCTTTCACACACTCTCATATCTCTCTAAATTGATTTTTTTTTGATACACAGTATTGTCCTTCATATGTGTTTTTCTGTTATGTTTGAATGTATTAATTTCTTTTCATAGCAGATAGAAATGTGTAAGAAATAAAAAATTACAACTACCTATGGATATACAAGCCACTTGACACAGACCCTGAGTTTTTCTGGTGTTTGAATTGAATTTCCTGGAATTACAATTTGTGCCCATTGCCTCTTGTCTTGTCACTGAGCACCACTGAGAAGAGTCTGACTCCATCTTCTTTACTCCCCTCAACCAGATGTTTATACACATTATACACATATCCTCTTCTGGATGATAGTCTCCCACCCCTTTGTTGCACTCAGATTTCTCTTTTGCGCAAGGAGGGTATCACATCTTATATGTAAGTCAAGAATTTATTATTAGTCTAGCCGAAATCTTAACAGTCTAATCAAAACATTATTATTAGTCAAGTTGCAGTGTTGCTAGGCCTTAGAGTTTTAAGGAAATACAGTTAAAATTAATATACACAAACTTCTGAGTATCCACCTCTTTATGTTATGCTTGCCTTCCTTCCACTGCACCCCAAGTCCTGAGATTGATGGCTTTGGGCTGGAAGTGGACAATGGTGCGGCAAGTCAGCAGCGTCTCAAGTTCTTTGCCAGAAGTATGATATTGATGGTTTCTTCATCCACATGTGAGAATCTACTTGAAGTTGTTTCTACACAGGGCTAACACATTCTATACCTTACTTTTTCTTCCTTGGTTCACAGCTCCATGGTGCATCCACATTTGCTTTTTATGGCATTGGTTACACACTGTTCTTTGTTCTCTTTGTTATCCCCAGCACTGTTTTTACTCATCTTCCAGGGCTGCATTTCTTTGATAACCAGTAACTGACTGCTGGTGAGTAGCATTGGTGAGTTTATAGCCCTGGTGCCTCTGGTAGCCTCCTGTGACTGTACATTCAAGGCTCCTGCTATAATCATGTATCTGTACTCACCTACGTTGTGCTTTATGCTACGGTCAGGGGCAGTTCATTTTACACATAATAACTAGTTGCTATTACTAGCCATCTCCTACAAACCCTATATATAACAGTAGGTGTTATGCCACACACCTCTACGAAGCTAAAGAGAAGCTAAAACAAATCTGGCAATAGTCACCAGAGTGTTAGCTGCTGCTACAAGGTAAATCACAACTCCAGGCACACCAACACAAGCCCAAAGTCTGAGATAGCCTGAGGCCTGTGTGTTAGTTCAACAGCAAGCCTATGGCCAGGTACAAGCAATATTTACTGGGTTACAAGGACACAAATGCTTTCAGAAAATCATTTCTGAAACTTATATAGCTGTAAAAGAGGAAAATGTAAAGTGTTTTGCTGTTTTTCTTATTTTCTGTGATCTTCTCTTAGAGTTGCATTAATAAACCCAGTTCTCACTTAATAACAAGATTTATAATAAAGTGGAAAAAAGCCTTTCACATCAGAAAGTGACATCATTTATTGCTTGACTTTTGACCTTAGCAGAAATCTGATGGAAATGTTTTGGATATCTCAGTGATGACCTCATTTTTGTTGCCATATTCCTTTTTAAAGCATGTTCTATTTATTAAACCAGGCCCTTATTTAAACTTGCAAAATACAAAAGTGAACATTTATTTCTGCAGCTATGCTGCACCCTCCTTCATTTTTCTGTGTACTGTTTGAATTTCTGAAGTGATAATTCCTTATGTCTACCCGTTATGTTCTTACCTTTTTAGTTGTCCTTCTGTGGTTTTGCAGATTATCTGCTTCTACAGCTGCAGTAAGCACTGAAAGTGCCAAGTTAAACAATAAATAAATATACTGTTTTTCTAATTCTACAAGCTATAAAGCCTAGAAGAAGTCCTTTGCAAATTATAGTGTTGTGAGCTTTTTTCCCTTTGGACTGTGTCTTACATGTTCTAAACAAACAGGGAAGTTGGGAATGAAACAAAACTGTTTGGTTTAAGTAATCAAGCAAGAAAACCCTCCTACAGCAGGGATTTCTTTAGTCCCTTGGGAGTTTTTTTTCAGGGCCAGTGAAGTTTCTTTGGAACCTGAAGGTGGGAGATCTTACTCAATGAAAGAAGCAAGTGAGCATTGACCTCCAATATCAGAATGTGTCATGGTGTGCAGTCTAATTGGTACAATGAAACTGACATAAATAAACTACACCCATTGAAGTGGATTAAGTAATAAGAAAAATAAATACATAATTCTGCCTATAAAATTGTGCCTTAGAATCAACATTTTGAAAACGTTTAAAATACAAAGGAGCATTAACTTCTAAATGGGCCCATGGACATTTCAACCTATCACTGATCTTTATTAAATAAATAGTGTACATAATAAAAGCAATGGTAAGCAATGTCTTCTTCTTATGCCTTTAGAAGGCTCAGCGTAAAATACAAAATTAGCTAGTAGTAAAGGTATGAGTTAGGCACTTGGATTCTGGCTTTGTCCAAAAAAATCAGAAATTGGTTCGGATTTTTTTAGCTTCTGTTTTTTTTGTGCAGAGTAACCAAATGACTATCATATCTGTCATTGATCATGTCTCCTTAATTTTCTCTACAGCATTTTGTCTCATGAAACCATACTGTTAAAACGCTACTCTGAAGAAAATTTATATATTTAAATGTCACATACTATCACAAAAGCTTTGGCTATAGCAATCACTCTGGATTGGGGTTTTTTGACCATTATATTAGCTATTTAACATAACCTTTGGTCTTGTTTGGCTTTTTTACCCTTTTTTTTTTTACATAATTTAAGTTTAAAACACAGGATATCCATGGTAAGTAGCATTTTAAGATTCAGGGGGATATATCTTTGTGCTTCGTGCCATAGAACCCAGTTGTTCAAATAGCTTTTGTTTCAATTTGTGTTTTTTTGTTCATTGCTTGTTTTAAAGAGACAAATTAATCACTGAGCATAACTATGAACAGAAGCAATATTGTGTACATAGCTAGCATTTTTTAATCTCTCTTCTGTACCTTAAACCTTGTTACTTGTCTTTAGTAACTTAGATCACGTTTGTTTTCCATTAATTACTTCATAGCTTATATCTCTTTTTCATTTGTGTCTGCTTAGAATTTCTTACTTTTCATTTTCTCTTTATGAAAAGGCATTTTTTTCTAACTTTTGATATAGGAGAAAGATTTTCTCCTTTTATCTACTTCCTCATCTTGCTGAAAAAGCAGGGCTGTTTTTCTCTTGTTGTATCAGGATGAAACTTAATTTTTCTTGCTTTCTGTTATTTCTGATAAATTTGCGTTTAATTCCACGGACTTGTAGGCAATATTTTGAGTAGGAAGTATTTTAGGCAAATGAAGCAGTTCTCTGGAAGAGTCAATATGGTTCTGAGAAGCCTTATCTCTACATACCTCTGCAAACCATTTTTAATTTTTTTTTTTAAACAACATAGGCTGTTTTTACTCCACCTATACCAAAATCATCATTTGTACAATTTCCACACCTGATATCAGAGGAACTTTCTGTGAATAACATTTTCTCCTCTGGGACTCAGACACTGTGTGACCTTCTCTTTATATAGCAGCAACTAATCTACAGTGAAAGGGTTGTAAAGATGTAGAGAATAAGTAGGGGAATAAGAGCTGTGTGGGAATTGATTTCCTAGGAGTAGAAAAGAGAACACAGTTATTAATGGGAAATTGTAAGGCATATCTTACTTTTATATTTAATGCCCTATCAAATATGGAAAAACTCGATCAATAACTTTAAAGTGCTTATGTTATAATGGCATTCATCTAGTGTTTACAGGTAGCAAATTATTATTTTACGTGTAGGAAGGTACATGTTTTCCATCTTTCTTAAGGCAGAAAGACAAAGAATGACACTGGCAGACTCAAATACAATATCCAATCCTGTGTCTAGCTAAGGTTTTATTAGGTTGGAAAATGTGACTTTTAAAGTCAGGAAGAGTGCATGCAATGATTAAATTAAAAGTATTTTGGAGGAATTTTATATAGTAGCTTATGCACCATTTGACATTTAATACCTTGAAGCCTAAATGTAATACAAAACGTATGTATAAATATTTTATATACTTTTTTTGGAAGCAGCATCGTTCCATTAAGTAGTGCAGAGAAGAGTAAAGGAAAAATGTCCTATTTCACTAGGCTGTAAAACTGATTGCTGGGTGCTTCTTTGTCCAGATTAGGGACACGCACCCCACTTTGTAGGAACAATGCTGTTGTATTTTGCAGAATTTGGAAAAGTACCTGGTCCTTAGAAAGAAGGGTCATTTTAAGGAAATCCTGCAAGACATGGAATTAAAACAGGAATTTTAAAAAGTGTCTTTGTGTGAATGCATTGACCTTTCTGAATGTTTTAAAAATGTTAAATATTTGAGGAAGGTTGTAGGGAGTGGATCTGGGGGGTTTGTTTGTTTGTTTTTATATCATATTTCAAATATTTTGAATGTGGCTTTTGTTTTTCAACAGAACTGAAAACCAAGGTCTTTATGGGTTTGGTACAGATGAAGAACCTGAAACTTAAGGGCACTTCAAATTTAATCCAAGATGTTAATTCTCTAATAACCTCTTAGGCACCATTAGATCCTTGCAATTAAAATGGATTTCCACACTGCTACGAACTGAAAAGGAAACCAACTATTACCAAAAGTGTATCTACTTTTGCTGGTTTGTACTATGTGTCTGTAAGATGTGCAACTTTTTCTTCACTTCATGAAGTCTTACAGGGTTTTTTTTGTACTCTTAAATAAAGAAGGTTGAATATTGCCCAGAGGCTGATGATACCTTTTTCAGTTCTGTTACCTGAATTATAGTGCACTTCCAGCTCAACTGTCATGAAGGTGATTTTCTCTTTTAAACACTTTTTGTTTCCTGCATGTTATTCACATTATCTTGACATTTGCTGCATTTTGATATAGGGTTTATGACTGTTATTAACTGACTAAGGAGTTATTAAGGTATATAATGATTGGCTTCTCTCTCCTCCTCAGAAGGAAAGTACAAGCATACATTTCTTTATTTAAGATTTGCATACTGTATCTGAATTCTAACACCTGTGGCTGGAATTTTAGCACTATTCTGATTCTGAATAGCCTTCACCACACCGTACTAGCTGGGTTAGTTAGTACATACTACTGCTGCTGGTTAGAGGAAGCAATTACACAGACACACACACACTTGACTGACTAGGAGTTATCTGAAAAATTAATATGTGCATAGACGTAAAAACTGTCAAAGAGATTTCTACGAAGTAATGCTAGTGTGACCTGAATTAATCAAATATGCTGTGAATCTCACCTGTTGTCAAGGTGATGTAGGGTTAAAAACTAACTTGACGGGGTGTCTGCTGTGGCCTTTTTATTATTATTTTAGGCAGATTTAATTTTTTAAAAAAGCCATTTCAGAAAGTAGTTAACTATTTTCCAAAAGAAACTTCATGATCAAAGTAATACGGGTATAGAATGCCGCACTGAGGAGAGAAGGATGGTGGAGAGAGAAGGTCTTTAGGAGAGAAATAAATTATAATGAACATTGTTGTGTGGGAGAGCTACCGCAGGTCAGGAAAACTGGAGGGGGCTCTGGAGAGTGAGGGGGAGGATAGTCAGAGAGGTATGTGAAATTAAATCTGAGCAGGAGCATCCAGAGCATCCAGAAAAGTTTAAACACTGATCATCAATTTGAATTGTCTTTAGTTATCAATATACAGTGAAAGACCTTAGTTTGTGGCTTTGTAATACATACTCTGTATACTCTGTGAATTTTCACACAGAATCACACTGACCCTGGGATCGCTGAGACAGACGGTGAATGTGTAGCATGAAACAGCAATAAGTCAAAATGTAGTCAAGGCTCAGCCATTCATGATCCAAGAGGAAATTGAGAATTCAACTCACTAAATATTATTGGTCTAAAGGAAGTCTGTATCCAACCCAGAACGGGACGCCTTTGGGTTTGCCTAGATATAACAACAGAGTTTTTGCTTTCCTTATAAACTCTGCCATACCAATGCCTTTGCTGATCTTCATTTGAGGTGACAAGCATCAGTGTTACTTCAGGTCACTGTAGTTTAGATTTTGTGGATCTTTGAAAATCTGAGTCTCAACTCAGGCAACAATATTTGACGTATGTTCATCCCTAATGAAATCAAAACTGAGTTGACCTGATATGGACTGACTCTAAACGAATTAGAAGTATAAATATTTGAAGCAAGACATAATTATTGTCAAAAAATGGATAGGAAATACCTTTTCTTTTAATCTTATTTGTATGCATTTTTATAGAGCTGAAACTTAATGAAACAGCAAATATACTGATGCGGACTTTTGAGCTAATTAATGGGTCAGTGGTTGTTTTCCTGTTGTATAGATAGTTCACCAAATTATTAAGACCAGCATTTCACAACAACTGTAAATTGTTTAAATTACTCCTTGGTTTTCAAAGACACAGGATACATGTTGGCATCAGTTCCAAAGAATCTGCTTATGAACATTAACAAGTATCTAATCTATTTTAAAAGTGAGACTCATTAAATAGGTAAAATACTTATGTGTTTTCATTCTCCAACAACTAATTTAAATATCTAATCCCTAAACACAGACAGTAAAGCTGAGAAGGGAAGTCTTATTTGTACATGGGAGATGAAAGAGAGTAAATCCATGCCTTCTGAATGAAAGAAAAAAGCCTTTTAGTTGGCAGATATTAAAAAAACCTATTGTATTTTTGTACTTTTCTACTTAGCTTTTATGTTGTGTGTCTTGGTACTGAATTTACTCTTTTTACACAGATGGGAGATTAATAAAATTGATATATACAAAAACATATAGGAAATTCAATTACAAAAACCCGATTTCTTAAAGACGCAGTGAAACCATCCCAGATGTCATATTTTTTTAATAACAAGGAAAATTTCTGTGCAAAATTTTTAAAAGTTAAGTTACCATTACTCATATTGTGCAAATAAATAAAATTGGCCTATTTTTTTTCTCACAAGATAGTACCCCTGAAAAATCAGACTAATTTTCTCAAGTACCGAATCTAAACAAAGATAAGTGGAAAAGTTTAGATAACCAGCTCCAAAGGTACTGACTTTTCTGTTTTGAATATTAACAGATTTTGACAGATACAAGCTTTGTTGTATAGGAGGTGTTCATGTAGATGTAAGTTCTGCATTGAACTCCTTCAAATTGCAGATGAATTCATAATGCTGGTAGTAACTGTACACTGAGCTATCATGTGCAAATGTAACCAGGGTATGCTAAGCCAGGCAATTTACTATGTTTCTAGTGAGAAGTGGTATGAAAATTATCTTCATGGCTATTATATTTGTCCAGCTTTCAATCTGTAATACTTTCAAGTGGCTGTGGTTTTGAATTTTTTATGATGTTTACATGGAATGTTTCCTTCTCACTCTGTCCTTGTTCTGTGTGTTAAGTTGTATTTTAATATTACATCCTTGGAGACTGTAGATTATTGGAGACCTGGTGACTCCATTTACTTTCTAGTGGCCCACATACATGGGTACTTCACTAGGACCCTGAACTCTTGCAGCGTTGAGCTGAAGTATGCCTTCATTGTAATGGCTCTCTGTAATCTTCATAACAATGTGCAAAGGAAGTATGTGCATTTCTTTACCACACAAATAATTTTGTTACAGAGCAGGTACTAGAATAAGTATTACAATGGGAAAAAACGTATCCAGATCTTGGCCATTCAGTAGAGAGAGAGGTGCACAACATAAAATTTGAATAGGAAAGATGACTCACAGGAGACAGTGTGAGGAACATCTAAGCCCTTAGAGGCCCTGCTTAGGCTGGAGGAAGGAGCAGAAACCTTTCCGAAAGAGATGTGCTTTGGAGAAATAGCCAGTGATTCTAGGGAGGTTATTGTCAGCTTAATTGAATAGCATAATCGGTTGTGTGGATTTATAGGTTGTGGGGTATTTTTTCTCCAGCCTGCTTAATGCTTATGTAAACAGAGATGATTTGAAATTTAAATAATCACCTATGTAGAGCTGAGGTGTTTCCATTAATTAATCAAAACTGATTTTTTTTTAATACTTTATGTTAGGGGTAGTGTTTGATTTCCTGAAGTCATCTCTAGGCAGGGAGGGTAGACTAGATTATGTCCAGATGTTTCTTCCAGCCTCAACTGCACTGTGATACAAATATTTATATTTGCTGTAAGGAATCTGAAAATTTGAGGTTTTTCAAATTTTGTACTTGGAGTATCTCCTCCTGAATAGTTCCATTTATTTACTTTGATCTTCATGTTCATAAAAAAATTGTTCAGGAAAAAGGCAAGGTGTTGTGATTGTGTCCTTGATGCATTTCAAGGGTTCTGATAACTAGAACAAACTGGATTCAAACAGTTTCATGATACCAAAAATAACGTATCTGTTTCAAACCTGAACTTTTTAAAAAAATAACTGCTGTTAAAAATTCTTTACTTTCCATTCAACAATATATTTCATTGTTTTATATCCTTATTATTTTTGACAAAATTAAAGACAATGCAGACCATTAAATACTTTATCTTTAAGTACAAGTATTTCTTTTATCATTCAACTTGAGAGGCTTTTTTTGATTCAGGTTTCTCACACAGAATTCAGAACATAATTGAAAAAAAAATTCAGCGTGATTTCTAAGGTTCTGTTTCTCTCTAGTGAAAAGGACCAGGTTCCTGTACTGAGGAGCGTGGTAGTTATAACAGGTTTGAGAGAACTGTAATTTGTTTGTTTGTTTGGGGAGTTTTGTTAGTTTATAATTGGGTAAAGAAAAATTGTACTACCACAAGTAAAAGCATTTGCTCTTATGAATGGTGTAGAGCACTGAAGCATGTTAGCTTTCTGGAGAGCAACCTAAGGACGATTGTAGTGCAGGTTTTCACTTTTTGTAAATGTGGCCAACTGTGTGACAACTTTGTTGAGCCCCTTTGTAATAGTGTTTCACTATATTGCCCTGTTTCTAGTAGATTATACTTGAACGTAAAGTATTTTAAAGGCTGCCATTGCTGTAGGCGGAACTACTTTTTATAGTTGAAGTGGATACTACTGTAGAAGTTCAAAACACAGGATACGAAGACTTCAGTTTTCAAATTGATGTGTCAATCCACTTTACATATATATAGTGTACAGATGTTTGGTTTCCACAGTATTATTTCCGCTTTCTTTTGCCAATCAGTGCTCTGATCAAGAAAATCAGCTGCTCTCTGTTTCACAAGTGAGTCATTTATTTGTTTCTCAAAGATACTATTTACAGCTTTTGGCTCCCAACAGTGAGTCACTTTCTGTTTTTCAAAGGCTCAGTTTTCAGCTTTCAGCTCTCTCAACAAAATTCTCTACTGTATTTCAAAAGACCATTAAACAGAGCTCATACTTTCTTAAAATACTGTATTACTCCTGGATCACAGTATATTAATTCTGTGTTATCAGATGTACTGAGAGGAGTTTTTTCTACTAATTGCAATGGGTAACTCTTTCCAGCAAAGAAAATCTTTATAAAAAAGGGAAGAGGTATTGTTTTACTAAAGACTAACAATTAAATTCTCTTAAATAGTGTCTTTGAGCTTTAAAATCAAACCACTATAAAATATTCTAACGTATTATGCTTGTATGGCTAAATTTGTTGCTTGCTTAATTTAAGATGTTAATTTCTCAGAGATCAAGGTACGTGTTCTGAATTGCAACCAGGTCTCTTTCAGGCTTTACAAATGCCCAGACTTAACCACAGAATCACGTATGCCAAGGACTCTCATGTTTTAAATATAGACAAGGAAGAATGCATCTTATTAGTACTTTGAATCTGAAACATGGTCAGCTAGTGTTTACTCTAGCTTAAGTGTTGAAAAGAGTGAGTAGTTTTGCCTTAAAGACAGACAAAACAGATCTAGACTCTAATTGCAGCCTATATTCATTTCTTTCTGGTGACTAACATAGAGATTTTTAAAGTCAAAATGCTGAGGAAGTACAGCAGTATAAAAAGTGATAATTTATGAAACAATTATTTTATCGCAGAATAGTTACATTTTGGTAACATGAAAGTGCCATGGTGCTCTGTATTTTTATTGTAACATAACATCAACATCTGTTGGTTTGCAGGGAAAAACTTTTCTCCTGGTGTTTCAGGTGTACAAAGTTAGTATACCATAAGTCTGAGTAGGGTAGATCAGACAGCATGAGAGGTAGCGTGCTGGTTTTGGCTAGGATAGAGTTAATTTTCTTCATAGTAGCTCGTATGGGGCTATGTTTTGGATTTGTGCTGGAAACAGTGTTGATAATACAGGGATGTGTTAGTTACTGCTGAGCAGTGCTTACACAGAGTCAAGGCCTTTTCTGCTTCTCACCCCACCCCACCAGTGAGTAGGCTGGGGGTGCACAAGAAGTTGGGAGGGGACAGAGCTGGGACAGCTGACCTCAGCTGACCAAATGGATATTCCACACCTTACAACGTCATGCTCAGCGTATAAAGCTGGGGGAAGAAGGAAGGGGGTGACGTCCGGAGTGTTTGTCTTCCCAAGTAACCATTTGCATGACGGAGCCCTGCATTCCTGGAGATGGCTGAACACCTGTCTGCTGATGGGAAGTAGTGAATGAATTCCTTGTTTTGCTTTGCTTGCATGCGGCACTTTTGCTTTCCCTATTAAACTGTCTTTATCTCAGCCCACGAGTTTTCTCACTTTTACCCTTCTGATTCTCTCCCCCATCCCACCAGGGGGGGAGTGAATGAGCTGCTGTGTGGTGCTTAGTTGCCGGCTGGGGTTAAACCATGACAGATAGTGTAGAAATAGAGAATCCTTTTAAACAGAAGCTCTATAATAAGCAATAGGTTGCAGAAATGGAACTGTTTTCTACCTAGTAGGTTGCAGAAATGGAGCTGTTTTCTACATAGTAAATGTATCCCCAAGAGCAATTTTGTCACTTCCTAGAACCGTTGCTAAACAATGCATACAAAAGATTTTCTGACCTAGAATGCAAACATTTTTTTTGCATTCAATTTTTTGCATTCAACAATTACAAAATTATTGAAAACCACAGAAATATACAACATTGTGCTTTGGTGCCCATTATTGCTCTATAATGATATTTTGACCTAACTAGACAATGTTAGACATGCAATACTTGAGACACAGAAAGTATCACGATGCTCTGTTTGCATTGTAGACAGAAATTTGACCAACTAATAGTTTGTCCATTGGCTTATGAATTGAAACGAATGGGTGCCATATTACTCAGTACAGATTCATACAGTATTGCTTTGCTCAGATAGGACACCACCATGGTGTAGGACTCCTTCATGGTTTGGTTCTGGTGAGATGAAGGCAGGAAGAAAGTAGATACAGTGAATAAATCACTATCATTTGGATGTTGCCCTGAAACATCGCAATCAAGGAGGCATTTGCAATAATTTTATTTCTGGGACTCTTTAATTTCATTCAGATTTCAGATTATACTTGTTTAAAGATTAGCTTTTAAGATACCATATTTAAAAAATAAAAAACACTGTTTAGTTTTGCAGCAATAGTCCTGAGGCAGTTTTGAAATGCTTCTAGTTGTTGTGGCAATTGTACCTTTATTGCTGGAAGCTTGCTGAATAGTTAATATTCCAGTCGTCAAATAACATTTCCTGAAATATGTGTTGGCCATATTATGTAAGTAAATAAAACACATAAAAACACAAAAAGCATTTACAGGATGATTCCTTCTCCTTTTCTTAAAATTAGGTGAGTTTCAGTGTCTTGGAACACTTTCTTCATAAAGCATTTTGAGACCTGTGATAGTTTTTAGTGTATAATAGGTCTGCAGCAGTACAATTGCCCTTTAAGACTCTGCCTGTGGTTTGGTTTTTTTTTTGTCTTTCACTTTTTTACCTTAGAAAATGTTGTTGATTTTTTATTTGCCATAAGCCCTAAAAATTGGAAATATACTGTATTTTCATGTGCATAGCCTGTGGGTTGTCTGGAGAAATAAGCAAGCACACTGGCTAATTCAGCAGACTGTGGTTAATACAAGGTGAAGGTTACCCCTGAATCCATTTTTCCCCAGTAGCTTACCAGGTCTTTTAGCTCTCTGTTCTCTGCCTCAGTCTCAGATCCAGGGTACCGCTCCCAGACTCTGAAGTTTCCTGTATTGGCAGCTACATTTGCACATAAAAGAAAATGTATTGTTAGTATGTTGTTATCGTATGAAAATATAGCACATAAATGTTTATAAAAGATAGAAAGACCATCCTGTTAATAATTATGATAAAATTAAGACATGATGCTAGATTAATATACAAACAATGAAGATTTGCACTGTAAGATTTGTGTAATATTCTTACAAACTACACTGAAGTCTTTTCATCTTTTGTTAGCTTACCTGGTTAAGATCAGAAAAATGCTTCCTAACATGTACCGTAACAGTTGAAATGGTCATCCTAGAAAATGTTTAAGTTTTCCAACAAAAGAATGTTCTCTTATTTGGAGTAAAAAAAGTACAGTGGGAGACAATACAGACTAAGTGACAATATTCTCTAAAAATACATGTAACTTTTTGTATTACAGAGGGTTAAGAATAAATGTTAAAAGCCAAATAAGTAATTCTTGTATGTAGTCATTAAAAATTTATGAGCAAGAATGGGTTATGGAGTCAGATTTGTTGTCAGGTCTTTCAGTATCCCAACCAGACCCATGTTCAGAAGCAACTCTGGAGAACAGTTATCCCTGTTACCAGAGTGCAGACAGAGATAAAAAGAAATGTACTATTCCACATCTCTGTATGTTTCAGATTACCTCTAATGCTTTAGCTAATGTCCCAAAGTGACTGGAAGCAAGTCACTATCAGTTGGAGGTATTGCTAGATGAGAAAAATAGTAACCACTGCCTTAATACCAGATCTACAAAGCATGCCAACAGATATATGATAATTGCTTTCTCTTTGTTTTCAGTCCCAGCCTTGACAATAAATATAGCCTTGAGCAAATCACCTTATTTTCTCTTTAAGTATTCCAACCTCTTTAACTGCCCTGTGATACAGAGTCTTGCTATCTGTTAGAATGAAAATTGAACCGATGACCAGTCATTGCAATACATGGGTTCAATACCCATTTTTCAAAAGTCTGTTACATTAATAACATGGAAGTTATTTGAAAACATAATGTTGGTGATGTATTGCACCAGCTCTCTTTAGGATAGTGGTATTCATGCTATGCGGATAGCCTAATGTTAATCCTTTACCACTAAACAATGTAAAACATTGTCAAACAAAGATTCTATTTGCCTGAGCGCTGAGGAGCTTGCTTCATCTTCAGGATACCTTGCAGGTTGGGGGTTGGGGGCTTTTTTGTTGTTTGTGTTTTTTACTGTAGGCAACAACTCTAGTACATGGGCCAGTATAATTTGCTTAATTTCAGTAGTTACTGAAGAGTATAAAAAGTAAACTGATTTAGCAATCTCATTTGCTGACCTTCTGACAGAGCACTAAGGGCGTCATCTACTTCATTGCTTTCATATGGGTCAGATACTATTCACTAGTTATGCTAATTTTATCTCCAAATGATCTTGATGTTTATAATATAAGCAAGTTCTCTAATGATGAAAGGAACACAAAGAGACAAGTCCCTCCCAGACCTCTAAGATGTATGCCTTTTGTGAGTAACTTCAGTTGGAAGCTGAAAGATGTTTTCTTGGCAGTTCATATTATGTCTTTACAGTCCCTTAAAATGAAGTGCTGGGAACAACAAAATGTGCATTTAAAGAAATAAAAAGAATAGTTAATTTATCTTGTAGTTGTCTGTTAAATAAGATAGTTTATTCAAAAACTATTGAATGATAGTAGGCAATCTATGAATGTTATGCAGATAAGGTATTAAAATATCAGGCAAGTGAGATATTTTGCAAGAAATCTGCTTATTTTTTCTTTTTATTGTTTTAGCTGGGGCTATAGTACACTAAAAATAATTTTCTTGTAGCATGATGAAATACTATGGATTATATATAAGCAACAGCAATAATGAGCCATATTCAGATAGCCACTGAATCAAAAGCTAGTTTCAGTTTCACTATATCCTGAACAGAAAATAGGAATTATTAAATTAGGTTGTTTCTGATATGATGTTAAGATTATATTTTTAATAGGCTGAACTGATCCCAGTGGGTTTTCAGGCATGAAAGGCCGAATGAAATGGGCTATGGTGCATAAATATACAAGTGTTTTTTCCTACAGGACTGGCTGATCTCACTGCTCCAAGGAAATAGAGTAGGGCAACCCTTTTATCAGTGCTGCTGCATGTTTTGTTCATGCAACCACTCACATTGCACTGCATGAAAAAAAAATCCCTCTTATTTCACTGTCATTAATAGGGAACTCTGAATGCATTGGATTTAGAATTTTATAACTCGACACCTGACTTAGAAGTTTTATGAGTATGAATTAAATTTGGTATAGTTATGTTTAATTACTTTTGAAATCTATTTTGAGCTTCTGACAGTATAAAGAAAATTAAGTTTTCTTTCGTGTTTGCTACACAGTTAAAACATCCACAGGGTGACTAATACATTCTCATCCTCATAGTAATATGAGCTAATCTATTTATTTATTCTGTTTGCAAAATGAGAAACTGGTTTATATTTTCAATTCTAGGTACAATTTCAAAGTATTCCGTAGTCTCAAATTTAATCGATATTTATTTTAAAAGCTATCAGTCACATGAGTAAAGAGATGGATTTGTTATTTTCCTTAAAACTGTTCAAGTTTCATAAAAGTTTCCACTAAACAAAAACAGTACAGAGGATTGCCATTTACCTAGACATCTTAATTTTAAAAAGGAAATGTTTAATATCAGCAAATATGTTTCGAGTTCTCCAAGGCAATATGTATTTCTAATGACTTGTATAAAGCTGAGTAGTTTAGCTATGTGGTGCATCAGAGCATTTTATGAACCTTTGAAAATGGAAGAAAAGACATATCTTTTCAGATGAAAGAAAGAAGTACTGGAGGAATGTGTATGTGCATATATGCTAGTTTTAAAAAAAGCAGAATGACATCAAAAGGGCATACAAAGTTAACAACTTTTTCTCCACTTACTTAAAACAGTTGCTGCTGAGTTGTGATGTTGTGACCTGAGGAAGCCAGAGAAAAAAAGAAAGAGAAGTGATATTCAAAGCAGTTTCAGACCTTACTCTCTTTTTTCTTCTTGTCTTTCCCACCCCCGCTTCCTTTTTCTCTCGTTCTCCACACCTCCAGCTTCAAGCTGTTTTAAAATTTGTGTTGGAATCCCTAGCTAATAATTGAAGTTAAGAACTCTTTTAGATATAATGCATTCTGTAAAACTGTATGAACTAGTAGCCATCTTAATGTCTCACAATTTATTTTGAGAAGTACTAAAGTTACCATTCAGCTTCAGTTACCAACAGCTTTAGATTGGAGCATTGGGCAACCATCAATGGCATGAAATGTAACAAGAACAAATGCTGGATTCTGCACCTGGGATGGAGTAACGCCAGGCACAAGTATAAATGGGGAGAAGAGTGGCTGGAGAGCAGCCCTGCAGAAAGGGATCTGGGGGTGCTGGTTGACAGCAGGCTCAATGTGAATCAGCACTGTGCCCTGGCAGCCAAAAGGGCAAACCGCATCCTGGGGTACATCAAACACAGTGTAACCAGTCGGTCAAATGAGGTGATTATCGCCCCATATTCAGCATTGGTGTGGCCTCACCTTGAGTGCTGTGTGCAGTTCTGGGCCCCACAATTCAAGAAGGATGTGAAGGTACTTGAATGTGTCCAGAGGAGGGCAACAGAGCTAGTGAAAGGGCTGGAAGGCATGTCCTATAAGGAGTGGCTAAGAACTTTGGGTTTGTCTAGCTTGGAGAAAAGGAGGCTGAGGGGCAACCTCACTGCTCTCTATAACTTCCTGAGGAGGGGATGTGGAGAGGGAGGTGCTGATCTCTTCTCCCTGGTATCCAGTGATAGGATGCGTAGGAATGGTTCAAAGCTGCACCAGGGGAGGTTTAGACTGGGCATTAGGAAGCATTTATTTACCAAGAAGGTGGTCAAACACTGGAACGAGCTCCCTAGAGAGGTGGTCGATGCCCCCAGCCTGTCAGTGTTTAAGAGGCATTTGGACAATGCCCTTAATAACATACTTTAACTTTTGATCAGCCCTGAAGTGCTCAGGCAGTTGGACTAGATGATCGTTGCAGGTCCCTTCCAACTGAAATTATCCTACCCTACCCTACCCTATTCTATCCTACCCTATCCTATCCTCTAATTATACTTTTGAAAAGATGCATCCTAATTGATGACAATAGCAAAAGAAGTGGTAGATTGTAGGCTGTGAACTCACAAATGTGTCTTCCAAAACATTTGAGAGCTGACAGATAAAATGATCATAAAGGATGCAAATACATGAAATCAAACATGTCCACATAAAAAGTCAAGAGAAATAATTCAAATGTAAAACTAAAACTTGTTTTAAACTGAAAAAAATCCCAATATTTTATTACTGTAATTTACTGAAGTATTGAAGTGTTATGTGGAATGAAAGTGTCTTGAATTTTATCTCATATGATCTTCACAGATCAGTCTGTAGTCCTTTTGACATCAGAGCCTTCTGTCTGTCAGATATTACATGGTAGGTAACCTAACAAAAACTCATTCATTCGTATGTCATATTGATAACCTCTCTTCTACAACAGTTACAGAGGGCATGCTGAGTAGAGCAAAGCTGATATTTGTCTATATTTGGTCTTTAGGCCATAGGTGTTAGAGTTTTCTGACTTTAATGCTGGCAGATACCACATAAAAGCTGCTTTTTCATTCACTGACTTGCTAGTTTCCTCCCAGCTCATGTCCAAAGCCTTTATATAAGTATTTTAAAAGTGTCCAACCCAAATTCCTGTGAACCTGTCTCATGGACTAGCTCTCAATAGGGTAAGAAAGGAAAAGGCTGGATAGATTGTAAGTATTCCTTTTGACATCTCATGACACATCTCTTTTATGAGCAGCTTTCATCATTCAAAGGCACTTTCTTCTGGAACAAAGTAAATGTTCACCCCTATTAAGCAACTCAAGCTGTGTTAAGCCATTCTAAATTTGGCTAGAAACTAGCTTCTGAATTTGATTTAGTTTGTGTATACGTTACTGCTGTCGCCCATGGGTTCAAAAGCTACTGACCTTCAAAAAAAGCCACAATCAGATCCTATTAATCCAAAGCAGTAGATTCACTTCTTTCATATGCATTCCTCCAGTTTCTAGAATGCTGAACAGAATTAAATCTTGCAGTATCAAGAAATGTTTGACCTCCAGGAAATGGTTTTTTACCTTTGTAAAGCTTGGATTTAAATGAAGAGCTAAAACTTTATTAACATTATCATTTATTTAGCTTATGGATGGGTTTTTAGTCTAACAATCAATGTGAAATAGCTTTATTTGTTAATTGCTTGCTGATTTAAATAAATGAAAATTGTCCTGTAACTTATTATATATGCTAATGTTGAAACTTTCAGAAATATATGCATGGTTGTGGAAAACCTAGAAAATTCAGTTTTCCAGAGCAGTTGCTTGGAATCTCTAAGCTTTATTGGTACAAGGTAGATGCTACCTCATTTCTTTCTAGGTTCTTGCATAAGAACTAGGTCTCATTATCTCTTCTGTTCTCACTTATTTGGCTTCCAGAAGCACAGGGTGTTAAACTCATTTCTCTCTCAATTCATGGAATCAAAAAAAGAGTTTTGCATTAAATTACACTGTAACAGAATCTGGAGGTCCCAGATTAAAGTCTTAATTTCTGGGGGGTACAAGTGGTTTTATAAGAGAATAATAATAATAATAATAAAAAACAGAACAGGAAGGGAGAATTGAGAGTTCCCCAGCTGTGAAGCAGAATGATGTTTCCATAGACCATTTGCAGCAGATTTAAGTTTACCTTTTCTTTTTAAGCATTTACAATGAAAGGGTCTCTACAACCTCTGAGCTGATCTGTTTCAGTATTTAATTCTCTCTACTGTTAGTTTTTTTTCAGTTTATCAAACTAGGATTTTTTGTTTTAATTGTGAATTAAGCCAACTATATGTTCCCATTTACCCCAATAGGGAATATCCAAGTCTTTCAATGTGACATATTTTCTAGATGTCTTTTATTCCATTTAGCACTTCTTTGGACTCTCCCTATCTTTTCTAGATTTTTTTAGGAACATGATGCCAGAAATAGTCATATTTCTGGACCAGCTGCCACTTGACTAGTGCCAATGGACTGGTAGTTCTGCAGATGTTCTTATTAACCAATCGCTTGTTGATTCATTCAGTGTTTGACAGGCAGTCTTGGTGGGATGTGGTAGTGGTGTTAATCTCAGATTTGTTTGCCCATCTTCCACCACTGTGTTACTGTTTTCTAACCAGACTACTTTTCATCAGAGAATATATTTTTTGTTCCTAAACTTAGTTTTTGCTTTGCTTTGCTTTTCTTTTCTTTTTTTCTTTTCTTTTCTTTTCTTTTCTTTTCTTTTCTTTTCTTTTCTTTTCTTTTCTTTTCTTTTCTTTTCTTTTCTTTTCTTTTCTTTTCTTTTCTTTTCTTTTCTTTTCTTTTCTTTTCTTTTCTTTTCTTTTCTTTTCTTTTTCAGCTTGGCAGAGTCAGGGGAGTTATCACTGATATAAAAAAAACCAACCTTACAAAATATAAATTTTAATCTACTCTTCAAAGTGTTGACACCCCTTCTTCCTCAATACTGTAGAAATATTTGAATGTTATACTCTATCCTCATTTAGAACAGTTACCAATTGTCAGTGAGCTACTAATAACTACTCTGTGAGGAATCTCCTCCCCACTCCTCCTCAGTTTGGATATTTAGGTAGGTTAGTTTATAACACTTTTTCTCACTTTCTAAAATTGGGGAAATTCAGTAACCTGCACAAATTTTGAAAAATATTTGCTAGTGAGGTAGAGGTTACTCTAGCTAATTTCTTCTGCACTCTACTGTGAATTCTATCAAGCCTGGTACTACTTATCCCTTGTATTCTTTCCTTTGTTGTTTTCCTAAACTCCTCTGATTTTGTATTGCTTTATAAATGCAATTACCTTTTTGGAGGAAGGCTTAAAAACAAAATTAATTATGTCATTTTTTTTCTGTGTCATTCATGAATCGCTTTTTAGATTAGCAAAGATCTATTCAATTACATTTTATAAGAACACGTAATAAATAGTATGATCATTCAACATGATAACAAGCAGTGATTTGTAAAATCATTCCCAGTAATGATTGTTTCTCCTCTTTTTTTCATATCTGTCCTTTTTCTGCCTTCAAGTAGCTTCCAAATAGCTTTTCAAAATAAAGTATAAGTGAAAATTTCAATTCTTGAATAAACCACAGGAACAGATACACTACAAAAGCAGAAACTTTGATCTAAAATTGGATTTTTTTTATCTCTCAGCTTTACACACCAACCTAGAGGTCTTTAGGACTCTCACTGTATCTTCAGTTTCATAACACTGATGCCTTTGTCTGGGTAATGATAACACAAATGCATCTGGCTTTAACTTCATAAAAGGAAAAGTGATCAAATTCAGATAAACTGTTGTTTAGAATGCCCTCTATTCTGTGTTGGTCTGTTGAAGGAAATGGCCAGCTCTCCACCGCACAGCAAAAGAATTAAGAGGATCAATGTTATGCTCAGAAATTCTAAGGGATAGATATTAACCTTTTTTTCTGGGCTCAGCTAGCCTGCTGGCAGCCTGAGTAAATTATTTTATTAGTCCCAAATGTTTCAGAATAATATTACTTCTCCTCTCTTCTTACTTCTTCATTCTTTAATATTACTTGGTTTATTTTATTGTGGTTTTTTGCTTTGACAATTTTTTTTTAAATTTATTAACCTGTTAAGATGACTACAATTTCAAGTGTGGTTTAAGTGATCTTGACTTCACAAGGAAGGCAACCTTACTTAGTTTCTTACCTTTTGGCTAGACTGCCCTAGCTGTGAGAGCTATAGTCATATAAAATGAGGTTACATGCACTGGTAATGTAGTGTGGATTTTAGAAGACAGATTTCATGCTTTTGTCTTGCTATCAGGCACTTGGGATTAGATCCCAACAGGCACTTTGGAAACACAAGCCAAGGATTGACAAATTTAACTTCAGAAGGCATGTGACTCCATGGTAGTCACATGTAGTCTGCCAAATGGTAGCATCATTTGGCATCAAGAAAAACCCAACATAGAAATGTACCCCCTGCATAAAAAGCAAAATAATCTGCAGAACTAGGGCCTCTCTGGGGCAAATCTTCTCTCTCTCTGATCTTAATGAGCTAAACAACACTCCTCTGTAGTGTATCTTCAGTATAGAGTATTTGGAAACAAACAAATTTTAGGTGAATACTTATAGTCCATCCAGCTGTGAAATGTGAAAAAAACTCTACTAAACTGGGAATCTGTTCAAGGTTTAGGCTATAAATACTCCATAAAACTATATGATAGTTTCAAAGTTCCCAATAATTTTTACTGTAGTTTTATCTAATCAGGTTGGTTAGGTCAACGGTTGGACTTGATGACCTTAAGGGTCCTTTCCAACCTAAATGATTCTATGACTCTATGATAATTTGGACAATGCCATAATAAACAAGTGAACTACATTTAAACTTAACAGTAGTGTATACTAGCTTCACTCTTAGGATTGAGTCATAATGAAGCTGTTACCAGAAAATCTATGTTTGAAGGCGTTGTATAGAAGTATCAGTTTCCAAGCTCAAAGCCAGTAAACTTATACTGTTCCAATGATGCCATGAATTTTCTTCCTTTCCTATATAAGAGCCCTTCAGAGAAAGTGACCTCATTTACATTTTCTAATTGAATTATTCTAAAAGTCCCCACAGGACTGAAGAAAATAAGTTCCATCAGTGTACACACTAACCTGCATAAAAGAGAATATATTTGAGCAAATCAAACATTTTAATACATAATAAAATAAAGGACAGCTGCATTTCTAAAGTGCTCTTGAAGATAAGATATCAGAAGTGGAAAGAATGCATTCATGTTTTATCCAACACCTGTAAGAAAGGAAAAGGTTTTCCTACAAAAATAATGCCATCAAACAAAGTCTGAATTCTTTCTTTTCCCCTTCTTAAAGATGGTGTCCAATTTATAGTTGGAAAAGCTCTTTAGAATCAGCAACATCAAAATGCTGGGGGGTCAGAACAGACAGGCACTAGGATCTTAGGAGATTAAAACCAAGTAAAATTCACAACTGCACAATCTGGATAATAATGAATCACTTTTGCTGAGACAAATTACACCTTTATTTGATTTTGTATATTTTGAAAAATGCTCTAAGTGTAGCTCCATGAGTTCACCAGCCTCTGCAGATTACTGTTATTAAATAAGATTCCATTATTCATAATGGTAATTGTATGTTGCAATAGTACCTACAGTATTAAAGTGTTTTCCAGTCCAGGCAAAAGACATGCTTCTTATCCAGAAAGCTTATTAAATAACAAAATAAGCAGGCAGAACAGTGTGAGAGGAACAGGGGGAAAAAAAAGAGTAAGTGCAAGAAATGTGGTGATAATTGCTCCCCCAGGCCCTTCCAGGGCTCTGTCATATAGTATTCTATCTGGAAAGAAAAAGAAGAAAAAAAAAGAAAAAAAAAGTCAAATGGCTCTCTTCTTTCCACAACTTAGCCAGGGTCACTAACACTGAATCGTACTAAAGAATCATTGCTGACAGGAATTATATTCTTGTGGCTGATGTGTATTTTCAAGATTATTGTTTCAATAAAAATGGGAATAAGAACTGGAGATTTCATTTTCTGTGAAGAAGAAATTATTTAATTATGTATATTGTGATAAAGGGCTGAATGTATGGTCATGATATTTGATGGATGAAGAAACCCAGGAAAGCACTTGTGGATCATTTTGTTGGCTGATAAATATTTATAAGGCAAGAGTGGAACAGTAAGTTGCGTTTTATTTCTCTTTTTTTTGTGTTACGACAGAGAAGATTTGATATCTAATGCATGCCGCTTATTAAGCTAATAGGTCCATGTAAGAGCCATGATAAAGTGATTTAGTTCATCGGTAGACACTGGTAGACACTACATCCTACTAGCTGTTACAGAGGGGAATAAACTAGTTTGCTTCTGTTAGACTAAGCTGTCACATCAGTTCTCTCTGCTGTCTTATCAACAAGGAAGAGCTGTAAAATTCTCTAGTTTTCAAGGTGAACTTTCCCTCCTATCACCCCAAAGAGGGAAATCTGATTCAGTGAAACTGAAACACTTAGTAATCTGATTATAATTTTTCCAAGGACTAATCCAATTCATTTTAAACAAAATTAATAGTTTCAATCTTCATTTTTTCCATATGGATCGCTTTTGGAGTACATGAAGTTTTTCAAATGCTAGCTACAGTATTTCTCTTCTGCCATTTCTTGGCTACAAAGGCAGTCAGGAGTAAATCCCAACAGACGGCATAGCTATATATATATATATATATCTATATCTTGAATGTTCCTTAGATTAGCTTTTTCTGTAATGTTTAAATGTATGCCTCTGCTTCCCCCCTCCCCCAGTTTTTATTGCATGCACAGTAGTCTAGAAAACCAAATGGAGCAGAAAGGCCTTTAAATAAGCCATCACAGAATAACTTGTAGCCCAAAGTCTTCGAGTGAGAAGCAGAAAAAACTCAGGTCTGTTTTTTCTGAGCAGGATTCTCAGGTCTGTTTTCTCTGAAGCAGGATTCTCAGGTCTGTTTTCCCAGGTTGAAAGAGGACTTTTTGTCTTCATTCTCCTGTGTTTCTCCATTGTAAGTAAGTTTCTTTGCACACAATAATTAAACAGTTGTTGATCCAAAACAGAATAAATCCAAAAGTGGAGCATGATGCTTGAGACATCCGAGCCCTGAAAAATGCCAGTTTATTTTCTCCAGATGAAGTTTTCAGTTTAAAATGGATGTGTTAAGCTTCATTAAACTTAATTTTCAAAGTAGATTAAACAATAATTGCAAATCTCATACTACAATTCCTCCTGTCTAGCACTGCTGGATCAGCGCATATACTTACTCTCTTAGTCATTGGACATAATACAGTAAAACCAACCATAGTACAGCTAAGTCCAGCTCATGAACTATGGTTACTTAGCTCTTAATAAGTACATCTACATATTGGTCTAATAAGAAATTTAAAGGTCATTTGGGTTTTTTTTTAATTCAGTTTAAGTCACCTGTGAATACAATTTCTTAGAATTTGTGGATAATACTTTTTTTCATTCATGTTGCAACTTTAGTTTGTGTAATACTATTTGCTTGGGATTATATGAAGAACCAGATAAGACTTGTTTTCTATAGAGAAACCATGATGAAATATTCAAGAAAGCTTCAATTTGTGTACCTATCATTTGTCGACCTCTCTGTGATTGTTGTATTTAGCAATGAATATATTTCTGGCTAAATAGAAATGCAACTTTTTACTACAATTCTCTGCTGACTGCTTCAGACCTAACAGATGCCAGTGTACATAATTAGTCAATCTGCAAAATGACTTTGATAAACTATAGGTTTCTTTAAATGAAATACTTGAAAATCATGCAAATAGTCCCCTGTAAATTATACATAGTGGTCAGATAGCCACAAGGAAATCAGAGATTCAATTTATTTTTTGACTTTAGGCCCTAGTTAGACTTGCGCCTGCCTGTTTGCAAAGCTCCCTTGCTTTACTGTGTGTGCACAGCAAGCGTATATGTACATATATACACAGAGAAGGCCACAGAAAAATTATATCTTAACTTAAAAGGTGGGAAGTTAAAGGTACTAGAATGGAAAGAATATTCCGGATGTTTTCATTGTTGAATCTAATTTAGTTTTGCATTATTGTATCATTTTATAATCTCACAAATGCATGTCATGTTTCAGCAGGGGGAAGGAGAAAATTCATGCTGTAAATGTGGCTTTACAGGGGAACCCTGAATGAACAGCAGAAGGGTGCTCCTGCTGTTTGTGTATTCTGCAGCAGGGCTGATCAGCTTTTATATATAAATTAAGGGTATTGAGAGAGAACTGTTCTGCAGTCTTATGAGAAATATCAGTGAATGAAGTCAAACGATTGAGAGTTGGTGCTAGGAGGTTTTGTGTTGCCGACTTTGAAAGATGTGTATTCATGAGGGGCAGAATAACCTAGGTAAAGCTAAACCGTGGTTGTTCAGAACAACTGTAATACTAGAGAGGGGAAGAATTTATACTGATCTTTGGAAAAACACATGTAAAGCAAGTCTCCCTAGAGAGCAATATCATTTTATATTAGCAGCTGACAGGGAGTGAGGTAGTGTGAGTAGCATGAGTAACATGTGTCCCCCCCCCCATGTTGGAAAGAAAAGAAAGGAAAAGAAAGCAGATGAAAATATTTGGCTGTAGCCAGGAGCAGTCAGAGGAGAGATCAAGACCTGGCTAATCTAGACAAAGGAAACACAGAGAAAAAATATTTTATTTCTCCACTGGGGATTCACAACCTAGAACCCTGTCATAAACGTAAGTGCTTGTTGCAAAATAAAGTATCTTTCTTGCTGAAAAATTGTTTGTTTTGGAGGATTTCATATCAAATGATCTTTATACATGATTCGGTTTACAGCATATAAATTTAGCTGGAGGAGAATCTTGTTCCTTAGAAACAAAAAACATAAGAAATATGGATTTAATTCAGAATACAAAATGAAAAATTATCCAAAAAGTTTGATTTGAAATCAAAGTCTGTTATAAATTCAGTGGACTATCACCATCTCTGAACAAATGAGGCTGTGACTGGAACAAGAAAATCAGATTCTAATTAGAGACAAACAATTAAACTACAACAATTCAAATGAAGCTTGAGAGCTGCAAACATTTTGCTTTTAAGAAAACTTGAGTATAGCTGTACCAGAACAACTAATGATCTGAAGACGTTTAGAGATACTGTACATTATACATGGATTACCTATAATCAACATCCTGGGCACTGGAACTGCCTCATAAATGTGTTCTATTAGTTCAACTGCAGCACTGTGGAGGTCAAGAATAAATGCTTACCAGAAAAATGAATTTACTGTCTCATAACAACATCACTGCTGATAATTCAAGAAACATTTCTGAGAGTGCAAAGATATCAATGTTACTTTACTATCTATGTTAAGTGTTTGATAATTTGATTACAGATTTTTCTAAACTGAGCGCTACCCAGATGTTAATGTTGTTAATTTTGAGAGTTTGTTGTTGGGTTTTTGGGTTTGGTGTTGTGCTTTCTTTAATGCTCTAGCTTGTGCTAGGTGGAGTGGAAGGGTACTAGTGAAATTTTTCTTAAGCAAGTGGTAGGCCTTAATTCACTGAATAAAAGGATTTATGGTTCTACTGGATGAATTAGAAAGATGGGCTTTAAAAATTATTGTCTTTAAGAAAACAATTGTTCTCTTCCTCCTACGTCCTCCTCACCATTGCCTCATTCCATTCAAAATACCTTTGCATCTGATGATTCAAATTATCTCTGAATTAACCCACAGGATTTGTACAATATTTTTTTAAAGATATGTTCTAAATGCAGCAGAAAACTGTTTAAAAATTAAGATTTTGTAATTAAGGCAGCATAATTTATGTTGCTCTAGAGAAAAGGATCCCGTCCATGCTTGTGACTAATTTTAAAAAAGGATTCTTAGATGGTCACTTAAACAAAACTTTCAGGTCAGTACTTTTGTGCCAGGCACAGATAATGCAACCAGGCATCCAGAAAATATGATCCTGGGGGCCTGATGTGCAAAAATGAAGAACACTTAGAGATAAACTTCAGTTAAATGTACTCTGAGCATATATCTGTGAGCTTTATATCCTGATGAATTAGACTTATTCTTAATTTATTTATCTCAAGCTAAGCATCTGCTGAAATATGCCTTAATCAATGTGATTTAAGGTGTACTTGAGGGTTTCCCTGAAGATTATTTTTAATTCTTAATTTTTATTTTAATCCCTTTCCATTTACCGTTTGGTGGCAGAGCACCTCTGCCTGAAGAATGAAAAGGACTAGCAATCAAACAGCAGCTCTTTCATTGGCTTAGTTTATATTCATATATATATATATATATACAATTTTAAGTGCCTATAATGAAATTTATATATTTACAATATATGAATGAGCTAGTAGTTGCTCTTGAAAATATAATGAATTATACAGGAGCTTAAAAGACCTGAAAGTCCATTGCAGTTGTATTAATATACAAGTTTCCAAGCACGTCTGGTCTAATGCGGGAAGAAAACAAACAAAAGCCAAAAAAAAAACCCAGGCCACTTATCTTTAGAGAACAGATTATGCTAAGACACTGTTTTACTATATAAAAGTGCTTCTTCAAGGGGAAACAAAATGAATGCTAGCCTTGCAACAACTGCATGGGGCCACACACAGAAGCAAAAGAAATGGGGCCCGTGGAGCCTTCTTGGACTTTCTTGCTTGTGTTCGAAGGAAAAGAAATAGTGGTGAAAACCATACTAAACCAATCAACTATAGTAGGGAGTGGAGGGGGGGAAACACACAAATGCAATTTTTTTTTATTCTAGTGATGAAACAAGCAAAAAGCCTTTGAGATTAATGTGGTAGCTCTTCAAAATCAGACTAATTTAAGCTCTTTTCATTTATAGTTCCTGTTGTTTTTTTCTTATGGAAAACCTCATAGATGACTTTTTTTTTTTTGCCAGAAGGTTATAACCAAGGACAGAATAGACATATGGTAGATAACATAAGCAGTCAAATTAAAGCCTATCAAAGTTATATATAACTTCACACAGCATTAACTCTCAGTGTAAAATATCTGCAATGTACTGTAAGCTAAATTATGAATATTCAATTCCATCTTGCTTTAACTTTATTAATAGTATCAATATTTACTATGCCATATGCAAAGATAATTAGAATAATAGCATTGCATTAATATACATGAGTTGTCTTCATTTGCATGGATCATAAATGCTTTATAAAGCTTAACAATGAGAACACGTAGGTCAAATTCTGTTTCAATTATTCAAGTCAATTTTACATCGGTTAGACTTGCTTAAGTTTCAAGGTATGACAGAGAATATACCTTTTCATGATACACACGGGAATCACTTTGTTCACAAATGAAGTGCAACCATCCCTAGAGTGAACATCTGTTGTCTTTTATAGCATGCTGCAGCATTACACAAGATAGATAGGAATCAAACTGTAGACTAACTATTGAATGGTCAGGGTGTTTCTAATACACAAAGCTTATCCATCACATGATACTTCTCCCAAGTTAATGTCTTCTTGATAACTGGTTGGCATAAAAATGCTACACAGCAGTGTTTAAAACACTTTAGTTCTCCTGGTATAAGCAGGGCTAAAGTATTGTGACACCCACTCATAGATTGCATTTTGGGTAACCTGTGTGACTCGAATTTCAGCATTTTCAAAATCACAGTTCTGGAGAGGATAAAAACTATCTGTAAATAATGTTCCAGGAAGAAATACCAAATAAGAGAAACACTAGTGAAAAAAAAAATGTTCACTATGTGGAACTTGCCCCTATTTTAAAAGATGAGATGTGATGTACCATTCAATTTAACTCCAAAATAAGGAAAAACACAAATATAAAAATTTGTGAAATATTAAAGGAAGTGTTGACTTGTGTTTACTCACCCATTGGTGTTACAGATACTAAGATACATTAAAATAATGCAGAACCTGTCACAGTCTACATTCATCTCCATGCCAGCCTCTTTCATGAGGTAATTTCTTCAGACAGTGAAATCCTCTCAGCATTGGTGGGCAAGCTTTGCTCTGACTGTGATTAATACAAAGGAAGAACATCATTGTCTTCTGGGATTTAAGTTTAAGCTGAAAAACATGTAACACAAAATAACCCCCTCACACATAACACATACAGCTTCTGAATTTTCCCACATCCAGAATCATATGTCACTCTTACTTTCCCTGTCCCTATAGGGCTGCCTGTCTCCCTTCTTGGACTCAACATTAAATTTTAAGAAAATTATATGGACTTATTTTAAAAAACTGGTGCAAATTAAATTTCTCCACATCTTAAAATTCTTCCTGTTCTTTTACGACTCTCAGCTGTTTAATCACTCTCGACTATGTAGAAAAAGACTTGATTATGGGCCCTAAGGGAAGCATATAGCCTTTCTGCAATCTTCTATATAAATGGTGTAATTGTTTTGACTATAAGATTATTTAATATTTAATGCCTAATGAAAGGTAAAGCTGCAGCAAGATAGTTGATTTCCAAGGGGATGTCACAACTTAAAGGTAAGTGCTTAGCACCAGGTTGAGGGTTTTTGTTTGGTTGGTTTTTGTTTGGTTTTGATTTTGGTTTTTTTGCAAGGAAAGTTTTCAAATACAATACTGAAGAATATTGGCACAATAATAGTCAGAAAAAAGGGATTTAAATGTGACACCAAAATTCCTCACGTTACTCACGTGACAATGAGAGAAAAGTGAACAAAATGGTGCCTGCATTTACAGAGGAGCCCCCACACCAAAATCTTTTCTGTAATAGCTTTAGGCCTGCTCCAGCAGCATGTTCAGTATCTTTCACTTGATGCATTTTTAGAGGTGGTTCCACACCTTGTACAGATGGCTACAGGTGTCTTGCTACAGCTTGCAACAGTTGAGCACCTGTGAATTTGGATATTGGTTAACCATCAAATTTGAGTGCGTTGTAGGAAAGTAAGATATTGAACAGCTGTGCACACAGAGACCCTGCAGCTAGTATGTGCTATTTTCAAGGATGTATGGCATGTGTGAGTCATATGATCCTGTTACCTCCTATATAGAAATAAAAAAAAAAAAGGTTAAGATTTACAAAGCTTCAAGTTCTGCAAGGCTTATGTGTGCTACCAGAAATTAATGTATCACTGCTGATTGGGGAGCAGGGGGGTGCGTTCGAGGTGTCTGCAATTACACAAAGAATCTTCCAGCATCCTCTAACATGAGTGTTTGAATATTGTCTTTTTGCTTAAAAATCAAATTGAGACCGAGCAATATGACCCAAACCAAGATCAAAAAGTTGCTCCAAAGCATATACTAGTTAAACAAGAGGACTGAATATGGCAGTGCTTGACAACTAGTTATTTCTGAAATGTTTTGAATTCTAAAAGGGTTGAACAAATCCTGGATCCTAGAACATGTAAGTGTCCAAGTGTGGAAGTTTCAGCTCACCTTGGCAGAGTTTTCTTTGCCAAAACAAGTGCAATCCACACCATCCTTCAGATACTCAAGAAGGGGAGCAGTGAGGAAATAGCTGGGAGCGCAGCGCAGTCGGTCCAGCATGACGGTGCATTCAGTGACCATACAGACAGTATGGGAGACAAGTCAACACAAATCTAACCTTACAGATAAGTGTGTGTCCTCATGCCTGGTTATATGATTGTATTTCTGTTGGCTAATATCACTCTTAAGAGAAGGAACATGTAAAGATCTGTTGAGGAGTTAACAAAAAGGAACTTACAAAGTGTACAAAGAAAGGCATTAGCTATGACACAGTATCCAGGGTGACCTCAGGGAGACTGATGGACTATTTCAACTTCTGCCTGCTAAATTTCCCTCTAGCCTGCTAAATTTCTCTCTGGATAAGCCCAAAATCACTGAACATAGGCAAAATGGGAAAATGGTAAATACCTTCAGTTAGAGGAATTTTCTTGGGAAAAGGTGTCTGATTCCAAATACCTTTTTACCCTAGATGTGTTAGCATGTAGTTAGACAGCACATTTGGGTGATACTAGTTGCCTAAACTACTGTATGGGCTGTGTTTGACATCTGAGCAAACACAGCATGTCTTATGGTAAAAAAAAGAGTACTAATTATGGATGAACATCTTCATTCTAATGAAAACATTGTAAGCTGTAGCAAGAAACAGCACTAATAGTAAATGAAATAGCAAAAGTAATAAACCAGTAGAAATTACCTGAGAGCGCCATTAAAAACATGCAGATCATAGTGTGGTTGCAGTTGTCATCATCATAACTGTATGCCTCCTACAATGGTCCAGAAAAGCATAGAAACACTGTTGGGGAAAAAAAAAAACAAGATTGCTAACCTTCTCTTTAACAAATCAGTTTAAAAAAGTAATTTGAGAGTACCAATAATGAGAGATAACCAAAGGGCAGAGGATGCAAACCTTAGAGAAAGCTGTAAGAAACTGAACAAGTTGCTGAGTCCCCTCCTCCCCCCAGGCTCTGAGGTATTGCACAGCAAGCAGTAATAATTAAATTACTCACAGCCACTTATAAGGAGAGGGCTGTGAAGTGTTCTCGCAACAGCACAGTCAAAACTAAAAACCTGTTTCTTTTCTGCTATGGGCATGAATGAAGACTGAGCATCTGTACACTCAAATTCAGAAAGCAACTTTCACCTTGAGGGTTACAAACCATGTTGAGCAAGCCCCTTCCTAGCTTAAAACCCTTATCCACTACCAACGAAGAAGATCGTGACTGACGGTGTAGAAGTCTTGTCCCTGTCTGCCCTCATCTCCTTGCCCATTATCTCTCCCCAAATCCTGCACTCTGAATAATTACTTTGTTCCTTATCAATCTGTTCATTATCAGCATTCAGGAGCTGTGGAAAACAAATCACTTTTGTCCCAAATAGACTCTGAAATAAAGGTCATTATGCTTGACCCTTTTTTAAGTTATTGCGGAGGGATGGGGAATGTGTGGATTTTTTTAGCTTAGTTAGGAACTAAAATCACATTTAACCCACTTCCTCCAATTTGCTTGTGTTCCAAAACAGAACCAAACAAAAATACCAAAAAGGTATTTTTACCTAAAGGTAAAAGACACAAGACAAAAAGATGCCCAAGACACAAAACATACTTTGCACATAACTTGGTTTTTTAAACTGCTTCACTCATAATCGGCTGTGTCTTAGAAAACTCTATTTCTCCTTATTTCCAATAATTGCTGGAGAACATCAGACTGCTGTGGCGTGGATAAAGGTCTTTAACAGCCACTAGCCCATCTATGCATCTATGCGATAGAAATTGCAAGAATCCCAAAAATAACCTTCACTTTCTTGGGGCTAAAAACACTGTCACAGAAGTTTCACGTCTTAGAAGCATTTATGTGCATAACTGTAATGCTTCTTTTTTCACAGCTCTGATTTAGAAACAGAGAAGCGTACATTTATTGTACCAAAAGAAGCAACTCCAAGATCCTGCTCTAGTATCCCATTATGTGGCAAAGCAGTGGATGCCTATTACCTGTCTAATCTGCTACCAAAGAGAAAGTGAGACAAAATAGTCAAGAGCATAATGGCCTGCAGGGCCACGGGTGTAACACAACCCCCTCATGGAAGTTTTGAAATACTTAACTGTGGAAAGTAAACATGAAAAATCTGCATTTCCAAATGAGAACTCTATACCTGATGCCCCAATGCTCATTAGAAATGTGTGTTAATAGAAATGTAAGGGTTTTTTTAACCCAACAGTGGCCTATCCTTTCACCTGGTTTGGCTTCTGTCTCTGCAGTAGTATCCTTACCCTCTCCTAAATAAGGATTTTGGACCAGACTGTGCACCGTTCTGGGCTAAAGTTCACCATCTTTCCTTCCTCTTTCACTAGTGGTGTCCCTCCTTGCCCCTCACACTTATTCCAGTGCTCTCCCAGGTAATTTAGTTTCTATTCTGTGCCTGTCAAAGGCCTCCCAACTTTGTGCATCACAGCTGTAGCTGTCTCACCCTCCAGAGGATCAATAACTTACTACCTTACCTGTTTTCCAGCAGCTGCCCTACCCATATAAACCACCTGCTCATTTTACTCTGAAAACCTTGTATCTCACAGCCCTTGGTAGCTGTTGTCCTCTGCCTGTCGCTGACCTAAGATGCTCGGTTCCTAAATGTCCTATCTTTGGTGGCTGAGTTTCTTTTCTTCTCAGCATCTCTTCTCCTTTCCAGGGAATAAAAAGTGACTTTTGCCATTTATTGGTCCAGGATTTCCAGGTGGTCAGCACCTCAGCCAGACCAACAGCCATAAAATAGTCCCACTCTGCAAGTCAACCATATTATGAATGTGTGGGGTTTCAGTGTTTTCAGCTGTCAGCTGTGCATCGCTTTCACAGTACACCGTGGAAGTGCCACAGTTATGTCTGGGATGCACTGTGGATGGCCACAAAGTCATAGCAAGCCCAATGCTCAGCTCTGTCTGAGGTCAGTATCAGGTACCTGAGGGAGGTATAAGAGGAGGACAAACTTGTAGTGATATGGTTCCTGCCATACTGTTTCTAGCAATCTGCAGTTCATGAACTTCCTGATTTTATTTCTTTTAGTTTGGTTAATCGCATTTGAAACCTGGTAACCTACGAATCTCTGTGGAATCCTGTGAAATGTGGCAATTATCATGGAATATCAATGTCATCAAATAATTAACTCAGTTACCACTAAGCACAGCAAGTTGTGCTTTTTCCTCCACTCTCTCAGTCGTGAACGCAGCCCATGTGTGAGCTACCTGAGGCTACAGCTGCCACATTTTGTCTTTGCTGGTATGTTCAATAGCTTGGGATGTACTGTGCTAAACAGATAAAATGTTTTGAAGCAAGTAGTTTGGGAAAAAAAACCACAACCCACAACAGTTATATAACTGAGGGGCTGGGGAAATAAAATAATAATAAAAGAAACCAACATCCCAAAAATTCAGAGTTGGCTTAGATTGGCCACTTCCATGCTAAACTATCAACACAATAAAAATGTTTCAAACATCATGTAATAAAGAAATATGGGTAAAGAGGTGCATATATTATTTAAAAAGTTAGTGATATTGGCTTCACAAGTTTAAAAAGTATGAGCGCAAGACAAGCTGAAAAAAGATCCTCTTAATAACAGTTTTTCAGAAGAATATGAAAAATAGAGGTGATTGGAAAAGATTCAAATTTCAGAAATCCCACCTGCCTGGCTTTTTCTTTATGCCTGCAATACCTACATTGTGGTAGATTAAACTTGGTACTAAACCAGTCACATTGCATTGCATACCTCTCAGCTTCAGGGCTTAAGAATGCTCCACATTATTCATTTTTGCTCTGCTTAAATTAGTGGTTTGCTTCCTTGGAAAACAAAGCATAGAACTACATGATGATACACAGTGAAAATTTACAAATGCCATAGGTTAAAAATTTGTGAGGATCTGACACTGAGTACTTCAGCAAAGCTTAACATTGGCTACAATTGCTCACATCCTGGGTTTCTATCCTTAATGTATTTTCTCATCCAGTACCAATCTAAACTCGCATAGATGCCTGGCATCTGCAGCATCCTGTATGAAGGCCCAAAAGTTCTTGCACTGGTGTTAGACCTGCCACCTTCTACCTTAACTTGATACTCTTTAGTTTTTGTGTTGGAAGAGACAATGACCATTGATACCTACGTGCTCTCTGCATTCCAGCCATGATTTCATAGACCACTTTAATATCTTCTGCTAGTTCTTCAGAAAAACTCCCAGCTCACTTGTCATTCTTTGCATGGAAGCTATTCCATAGCTTTGAACATCCTTTTTGTTCTTCTCTAAGCTGTTTCCTATTCTACCACATAATTTTTTAATTAGGAAGACTATTTACACACAGTATTTAGTATTTTAAGACCAAGAATAAATCAGACATACACACTAGCATAATCATGTGGGGGTTTTTGGTTTCTTTTCCTCTCATAATTATTCCTTTTTTTAAAATATTTTTTTTAAACACAGTAAAGATCATACTTCCCTTCCTCCTTTGTATGCAGGTTTTTTGTGATTGAAAGCTCTGTGATAGATGCTTGGTGGTCTTATATTACTGTACTGTGAGCACGTCCCACATGACATACCAACAAATGTGATATAAAAATGTCAGCCAAAAAATACTGAAGATTCATATAACGTGAAAAAGCTTCTCTAGAACGTAGATTCTAGGATAAAATATTTGGCCAAAATTTTTTTTTATATATACTGACACAGATATACATGCACACACACACACACATATAAACATACAGAGGCACAATTGCAGAGCTCATGCTACTCCCATTCTGTACCAAAATCTCCATTACTGTCAGTTTGATTCTTCACATATTTAACCTCTGGCAAAAATAATATTTTAAATAAGTGTACACATCTGTTTATCTGCCTTGACTGATAAACATGGGGGATAAAATATCACCAGGTATAATTCCACTGACTCTAATGGTTCTGTGCTGTGCACACAATTTGACCTCTTATACATTACAAATATTTAAGTGCATTATTTTTGAGAGGTTATGAACATTTTGAATCTTCTGAAAAACTCAGAGAGAAATAAAGGCAAATAGCAAGACAGGCGAGAGAGTGAGGGAACATCCAATTAAGAATGTCAAAAGGATTTAAATGCTCTGCTTTCAACTGCTAGAACTACTTATGTGTTTGGAAACCCTGGCTGAAAACTTGTCTACCGTCCTTCAAAACCCATCATTAAATGTCACCGCTGTCTTTGACTTAACTCAGAATACATCACGTTTTCATTTCTGCTTAATGGAAATATATTTAAAGCTACTTTTGAAACATGTTTTCCAGAAAGTATCTTAACATAAGTAGCATAAATTGGCAATTAAAACCAACTCTATCTTTTCTTTCCGTCAGATAATTTTAGTTATTTACCAGCTTCTTAAAGTTTACAGTTTAAAATGATGAACCTATTTTTAAAACACAGCTGACACTGTCCCATGTTGAATAATGTGACACAGAATAATTTTAAACTGAGTTGTAAAAAACTTTGATTGATTGTCTGCTGTATGGACTCAGTATGTTCTATATGTATGATGTGTTGAAATATTTCTTTAAATTCTGTGGATTTACAAAACAACAAAATCAAACATTCATATCAGCCCAACATTCTGTAGTCTATACAGGGAATAAAATAGTGTATACACTAGTAATTCATTCAGATACTATGAGATTTTTGTGATTTGATATTTCTTGCTTACCAGTACACCAGGGGATAGATTTATAACCTGTTGCAAGGTTAAAACCTTGAAATAAAAATCTATAGATATAGTGTAGCATCTAGGTAATGAAATATTTTAATATGGGTATTGCTTATGGGAGAATATTTCCTGCTTATTAAAAACATTTCCTACAAAAGGTGAGGATTTTTTTGTTTGGTTGGGTTTTTTTATTAGATGGTTACTATATGAACTAGCCCTGTACTCTTCTACTGTGACAACACATTTTGGACAAAAATGATCAGACTTGATCCTTGACATATAATACACTCTTATAGGATTTTAAACCTTCCAGTTTGCAAAAGATGATGAAAATCATGTAGCACATCTTTCATAACCTGATTATACTAATAAGTCTTAAGTACAAATACATATTTTCTGTGAAAGAGTACCTAAAATAATTATAGTAGCTACAACTCTTGATTACATGTATCTACGTACTTACCTCTGTGATTATGAACACTGGATACTAACTTAGGCTAGCCTGAAGATGCTAGTCATTTCATCAACTCAAAAAAAGCAATTGGCATTATTCATTGGATGATTATAATTTGTTTGCATTTTACATCTCTGCAACCGCATTTTAAACTAACATCTGCTCACTCTAATATCTTTGCCATATTCTAACTTTTGTTTGCTGAATTTTGCCAGCCCTGCATTTTAGTCTCATTTACTTATGGCATTGTTCCCCATCTTCCTCCAATATTTTAGGGTTTTACTGATCAATCAAACTCACTGATTGATCAGTAAGCTGAATCTCTTACTCCAGCAAAAGAGTTTGGCTTCATGGATAGTCATCAGACAGACTTTGAAGGCATATCTTCTCCTCTGTCATTTCTCCTTGGGTGATCTCCTGATGCTTGCAATGCCTTGTGCCTTGTTCGTGCTTGTAAAATGTGGACAATGACTCTTTCCTCTGGTGTGAAGCGCTTTGAGGTCTGCGTATGAATAATACATTTAAAAAGACTTATCTCACTTTCAGATAATTCTCATTATCAAAATAAATAAATAACTTTGCTCTTTTATCTGTAAAGGAATTTAGGATTCAGGGGTCAATGGCAGTGAAATGAGATAGGTTCTTTTCCCGGAATATAAAATTCCTCCACTCAATTAACAACAAACAAACAAACAAAGGTTTAGGCAAGCAGAATTTAATACCCAGCCTGGAATTTTGCCAGGACTGAGACTGATATGTCTATGTCTAAATTCTTTTTTTCTAGCAGCAAATATGCTGGATCTTTATGTTGAATGTCTTAGCAAAAGACAGCAATTCTGGCTGCAGAGCAGTGGCAATGATTCAGAGCTAAACGAGGAATAAGAGTTTATCTGCTGCTACTAGATCACCCTGTGAGATAGCAGATCCTTCATCCAGGTATTGACCTGGTTTTATCCTATTTTATTAGTTTAGACAGGAAAGGTTACAAATCAAAGCTTTCAGATAAAAATTGGATACCAAAGTAAGACTGCAAACTGTAGAGGTGTTAAGTCCATCAAGACTAACAGACATGTTTGTGGCTGACAAACATGAAGTTTGTAATTTTGGGATTGGTTAATAACTAGTTAAGGAAATGTCTTCTGCTGAATAATTCTAGAAGCTCTGTATAACTTAATACGATGGAAACAGTGGGACTGATTTTTAGAAGATAGGGTCACTTTTTTTCATTTTGCCCTTTGATTCAACATCAGCAAAATAAAGTAAAAAGGAGTAGGAATACTCTTTTTTTATGAATTCATCTGTGTGTATGGAAATTGCAGACCTAAAAAAACTACACCAACATATGCTGTAGGAAAAACTTCAAGCAACCTCAGCATCACTATGAAAATTTCAGTAAAACATCTGTTAAGTAAGACTCATTTATGGAATTGATATGATTGACATGATATTAATATTATTTTCATAATAACAAATTTATTTCTCAACTTCTGTTACAATGAAAGTCCAACAGCTTCTATGCTTTCATTGTCACAAGACTACCTACTCCAGTTTTTTTAGTTCATTCTTTCTAACCAACAACTGTGGTATGTGCTGATGCAAAACGGAAAGAGCTTTATTGCTATTTCTGGAGACAGCAAAACAGCACATTGATGAGAGGTTGTAGGTATTTGAAGCATCATCTTTTTTAACTGTAGAGTGTTTTCCTCACAGTAATAAGGGGAATGCTCAGAGTAATAAGGGGAAAATATTTTTTGTAAACTATACTAGACTCCTATCTATCAGGTGCTCTACAAATTAGGTCATGGTTTGGTTTGGTTTGTTTTTCTAAATAAACCATGAGAGACTTTGGGTTGGGTCGATATAGTTCTGGGACAATGGATTCTTCTGAGTACATACAACTCTAGTACTTAAACTGCTTCATCAAGAGATTCAGAGGTTTTTCTGTTTTATATCTTTTTGTTGGTTCTACATAGTAGACCCATAGCATAGTAAAGACTACAGATATTAATTCAACACAGTTATTGTGCAACAGGATGGTACAGTTGTCAGGTATAAAAAATATCCACTTCCTTACTCCTATTTTGTGTTACATTTGATAGCACTATCCATGCTATGACAGCTTTACTTTAGAGCACTCCTTGGACATTATTTCACCAGCACAGTATACATTCTTTACCATAATCCTTTATGTTTTCAACACAACCCATTCGTGCCTTCTACTCTGCCACAAAAGGGTAGCGTAGAATAAAATAGTTCCTGTTCCACCCATTTACATAATTAGGAGCTCCTGCTGAGACATTTTCAATTCCCAGGTGAGTGATGTAGGGCTTGGGAACTGTACTGATTATCTTGTACAGTTATAATCTACATCTCTATAAAAGCTGTGTGGAAGGATAGCAGGTATGTATAAATCCCATCAAGGAGGACTTTTGTTGACTTACAAACATGTAATAAATATCTACTATCATTACTCTTATTTTTGAATGCAGGTTTCAAACTCAGAAATTGTATTTACTTTCAGCTAAACCCCCCCCCAAAAATAATGTTTGAGGAGAAACTTTAAAAATTCAGTAATTCTAAAAGAATTTTGTGTGCATACTTGAATCACAATTTCTCTCATGTCCTCAGACTTGGCTTCCTGCAAACTCTGAGGCTGTACTTGCAGTTGGAACTATGTTTTTAATTTCTTTGGTGATATAGGACTGCATAAGAGGATCCACTATATTTGTTTTTTAATGACAGAGGTTAACCACCAAGTTCTTAGTAATTTTGACTGGAAAGTAGCAGTATGCTTTCAATCTAAGTTCAAAGTCTGGAAGATTTTCAAATTATCTGCACTTAATGAGTGACTATTAAAAACAAACTAACTAAAGGAAAGGTAGCTAACACGTTAAAACATTTGAGCACAAGCACATGGCTATACCAAAATGGCCTAACCCAACACCTTATCTGGTCTAAGCAAGGCTAGCATTGTTACTAAGATGTATTTCAGTTACATCAAGATAAAGAGGGTAAAATACAGAGTAGTCATATAATTGAATCTTCTGTGAGACTCTTTGATCATTACAGTTATGGCACACTCAGAGTTGAAATAAGAAATTCTGGAAGCCAGGGGAGGAAGCTGCATTTTGTACTTCCTGCTTCCCCAAAAATATGTACAAAGATGCTGAAAGACTAACGAGAGGCCTGGAGTAGCTATGGGCTACTGTAAGAGGGCAGGGCTGTTCCCAGCATCACTGCATGGAGAGACTCAGGACAGATTTCACTTTGTCCTTGCGTCCCTGCCAGATTTAATTCTGGAACTGGCAAAGCAGGAGAGAAGAGTGTCTGCAGAGTGCAGGAGACATCTGTCTCCCTTCTCCCGTATCGTGAGCTCTCTCCTCGCTCTTGCCGAGTACAAGAGTCCTTTCTGAAGCCTTGCTGTATGAGCTGCAAGCTCAAGTAGAAGCTCCTGGCTTGGCAAGCACCAAGTTCTAGCTCACCATGAAGCTCGATAGGTACAAATTCCAATGATAACTTATATAGATTAAAAATACAAATTACAAAGTTCCTTCAGCATATTTTTATGATTAGGTTGAAAGCAGACTGGCAACACTCTCCACATTCAACGCCTTAGAAAACATTTTTCTGTTCCTCCCATCACAGATATTTTTCATCTCTTTTCTTTCAAGACCAAGTTAGCTCCTTGGCTTTCCAGTAACAACACACTTGAGGCTTTCTGGCCTGCTGCTGCTGCTGCTGTTTTTGCATAGCCTAAGGCAACTTCCCGAGCCTTGGTTACATCAAACCTCAGCTTTCACCAGCCTTCCTTCATGTGTTACAATACCTTCTCCAACTAGAAGACCTCTCTGAACTTACCCGTTGCTGCTTTCAATGAAGAGAGAAGAGCTCTGAGATGGGAAGATGCTGAGGGGGTGGTGGTAGTGGTGGTGAGTTGTCAGGTCTCTGTGGGCATTACTATTTAGTTTTCCACATCAATGCATAGTCACAGTTAGATAGGGAGACTTTTCCTTTATCCTTTTGCTTCATCGCTGACATCCATCATGTCCTTAAAAAATACTTTCCTGAAGTCCCCCAGTCAAAATCTCAACCTTAGTTTTCCATTAAAAATAAAACCTGATTAGTTGTCTATTTAAGCAAATTATTCCAGGCTACATTAGTGCCAGAAAATTAATATTATTAGTCTCCTTTCCTCTTCCTCCAACAGTTTCTACTGTCTCTACCTCTTTTCAAATACTTTTTTCAGAAATTTTCCATGTGCCCTATTCTTTTTAACTAGGAATAATTTCCCTAAGAAACACAGGCTCTTGATCTTGCATAAATACAGAAATACCACTTCCTTTCAGTGTGTTCTACTGCCAGTACAGGGTCATACCCTAGCAAAAAACTCTAAGTTTTGAAATTAAATGTTAGGCACCAAAACAAAACAAAAATACAGACTAGCTGTAAGTGGAGAAACAGATGCCTTTATAAAATGTGTATGAAGTATTGTTTAATCTTCTAGCTGGCAAAGATATTATTCTAATTAAAACCATTATTATTGATTTTGTTTATTACAGAGTGTCTATGAATAAACTCTGAATGCAGTCCTATTTTCCAAAATACAATATACAATAATAAGTATCTCCCCTCCCTCCAAAAAAAAAAAGTATTTTTAGTATGAACAAACAAAAATCTTCAACAGCCATTATTCTGGCTTTCAAATAAATCTCAAAAAAAACCCAAAAAAACCCTACAATAGAAGTATATGGATAAATTATCAGTTTCCCTACCAGAGAAATATTATCTGGAAAGAATGGATTAGACTTATTAGACATTCCAGCCCATGTAAATTAGTTTACTGAAAATATATCTATAGAAATTTATTTAGGTAAACAATCATTAAAAGCAATTCAAATTATTTTAATGAAAAGCATATATTAATGTTTTCTATTAGATCTAGGTATGGCACTTGAGCGCTTAATACTAACTGGCACTGGGGGTAAATGCTAAATGTCTTTTCACTTCAAAATAAAGAGCACTAGGTCCCACTGTCATTCTTCAATACGTGGAAGTAGAGATGCTTTCTACTTCAATGACCTAAGAATAGGAAAGTACTCTCAGTTTTCAAGGTAGAGTATGCTCAGTTTTCTACAGTCTCTCTGTAGTCTCCCAAAAATAAATTTTAAACCACTGGAGGTTCTAATCATCTTAAATATTTGATCTTTTTAAATATAAGAATAACCTATGATGATGAAGCAGCTTCCTGGTGGGGTGTCCTGGTTTCAGCTGAGATAGAGTTAATTTTCTTTATAGTGGCTGGTATGGGGCTATGTTTTGGATTTGTGCTGAGAACAGTGTTGATAATACAGAGATGTTTTAGTTGTTGCTGCACTAGTCAAGGAATTCTCAGCTTCCCGTGCTCTGCCAGGTGCAGGAGAAGTTGGGAGGGGACACAGCCAGGATAGTTGATCCAAACTGACCAAAGGGCTATTCCATACCACATGACATCGTGCTCAGTATATAAAGCTGGGGAAGAAGAAGGAAGGGGGGGACGGTCGGAGTGATGGCGTTTGTCTTCCCAAGTAACCACTATGCGTGATGGACCCCTGCTTTCCTGCAGATGGCTGAACACCTGCCTGCCCATGGGAAGCAGTGAATGAATTCCTTGCTTTGCTTTGCTTGAGTGCACGGCTTTTGCTTTCCCTATTAAACTGTCTTTATCTCAACCCTCGAGTTTTCTCACTTTTGCTCTTCCGATTCTCTCCCCCATCCCACCAGGGGGGAGTGAGCGAGCGGCTGCGTGGTGCTTAGTTCCCGGCTGGGGCTAAACCACGACATGGGGCATGCCTGTTCCAGCTCTGAGAGGATTATAATGATGTCTTAAACTTCCTTCTACATACTCCATGTGTCCTCAACAGAAATTTTTCCTTCTCTCCTGCTTTCAGGGAAAAGAAAATTGAGATCTTTAGTTATTTTCACATCACCATCTTTTATTATGTCCATCCATATGCAAAAGCAAATAAGTGATTTTGCACTAGGAACTCAAATACTAGCGAGCTGTTTCTCTAGTCCGTTCCAAGCTGACTCCCTCTTTTGTATGGCTATTGCTAAAATTCAGTTATAATAATTTCCTTTTTAAATGACAAAGCAAGTAGATAACATAACCCGCTGTTCAAGCACATGAATAAATCAGGTGATGTCAGCTCTCATGTTACAACACTTGCTCCTACCTCCATCACCCTCACCCCAAGAGGACTACGTGCTAATTGTAAAAGATTTGTAATGCCAAATGCTGTAACCTTTAGTAAGTTTTCATGTCGGTTTTAATGTTACCTTCCAGTCATAACTACAAATCCTGTGAAATGTTCTGTACAAAAGCACTTGCCTGACTAAGAACCGTTCTGTACTACAGCGTGTAACTATCAGAGCTGGCACCTGTAACACAGCGTGTGTCCGTTCCCAGCAGCCCTCCAGCTGCCAGCTGCGTTCAGACAAAGTGCAAGACCCCAGCATAGTGGCTGGCCCACAACAACAGTGGATTTGATGGCCCACATCAAAAAATTCAACTATGTTTAATTACCCTTGCCCTTTCTGAAGCACAAACAGTACAGTAATACATAGGTAATATTTTAATCCCATTAGTGCACGTAATCAAAGAAAAGGGACAGCACTTTACTTATTTCCTCTTATTTTTCCTCTTTTGTCTTTTGAAATTGTGGATAAAGAACTGAAGATTTTTTTCAGTGGACCTGGATTAATTCCACTTTAATTTGGATGTCTAATTGCAACAACTATTTAGGAATTTAGCTGAGGTCCCTTCCACAGTGAATGGAGGCTGCGCACTGATGACACCCATTTGTTGCATCTACGTGTTCACAGTGCTTTGTATCTCTCTAAGGTTAGACTTAGATGTCGAACCTGTGCCTGGGACTCTTACCAGACTCTTACCTGGACTCCCTTTATTCCTGGAGAGAAATAATGAGTGATTCATCAAATCTAAAGCCCATACCTAAAAGAATAAACTGTGCTCTGAAACTGCCTGTTTTGCTTAACTGGTGAAAAAGTTTGATTAACCCATATACAGATATTTACAGTGTAGCCAAATAAGGTAAAAGCTGAACTCAACAGCATAATCTCTGTGCAGTCCTTCTAAACATCAGCACCAATACAATAATGATAAATTATTACTGTTATTATTCAAATGTAAAAGTACACCTAAGGTGTGAGGTTTTCACACAGTTTTGCCATCCTCTCTTTGGGCTAAAAAGCACCAAGCTAATGTGATGGGCAAAATGTTGTGGCTTATGGGTATTATAAGTCTAAACAAAAAAAATCCCCATTTTTACTTCTATATCAGCTTTTACTGCTGCAGGAAGAAGGACAGAGCAAGACTGACACGGAGAAGGTCTGAAAGTGTTCTTTGTTTTTTCCCTAACCAAACTTAACCTGAATTGTTTATTGCTGATACTGTAGCAGACTATACCAGGCTTCAAAGTACAAGCCCAGCATTGGCTATTTCCATTTTCAGGGTGGAAATAAAACAGAGTATTTTCAGGGGAATTTTAGAAGTAAAGAGCAGAAGCAAGCGTGCAGAGAAAAGTGGAGGTCAGCTCTCTCCCACCGGAGAATCTCAGCAGCCAGAGCAGCTCCATGGAGGACGAAAGCAGCAGAGCTTTGCAGGAGGCAGCAGGACTCTCCACCACCTATGGCTCCGCACCTCATGTTGGTTCTCTCCTCTCTCCAAGTAAAGCAAATGAAGGCAAGAAAAGAGAGATTCTTTTCATTGCAAAGGAAGCAAAAGGAATAGGAGTTCCTGCTGAGTGCTGGAAGTAACAGAGGTTAGGGGACCTGGTGCTAAAGTAAAGAGCTTATGTTACATTTTAGACACATGGAAATTTGTTTATGATATCCTTTCTGAGCAGTCAGCACAATCTCTGGGTAGTGTCTCCCAAGAGGTGGTGCAGCCTATACGTGTAAATAACACAGAAAGAGAGACTGCTTGATGGAGTTACGTCGACACTGATACAATTAATTTAGGACTCACTTGTAGAAATTTTCTCAATATATGACTCCTATTTCAGCCCTCTCAACCAGTTCATATCTGCTAGAATTACTACTGTTTCTTTATCTGACAGAAAACCTACTCATTTTCAGAGATGTCAAGAGATGGAAGTTTTAACAATATTAAAAATCCTTATTGTTTTTAAACAACTGAGCTTATCTATCAGATTTTGTTTTCTTGGTAAGACATTTTTGTTATCTCTTGTAACAACATTGCAACTTATTGTTTCAAGCAATGTTGTAGGACTCTACAGACTATTATTCTGGGGAAAAACAAAACCAAAAAAACAGGCAACATAAACACACTAAAAGAGATTTACACCTTAAGGAAAACTATTAGTTCTTTCCTCTCCATAGTTAAAAGGCTCAATTCAGTATTGGAAATGAAAATCCAATTCTGTTCTGAGGAAACAAAGTGACCTTTTCAGTTTACAAATGACAGAATTATTCTTACTGTTAGTTTCTTTTTTCAAATTGTCAGAAAATAACTGTGAAATATAGTGTAAATGCGATAATTTAATCCTTCACTATCTGGAGTAGCTGAAACTAGATCATGCCCACAATAACAACAAATTATAGTAATGATGACATCTGATTGGTAAGATCAGTGTGTTGGAAAATGTCTGGGCAGCAAAGATAAGAATATGTTACAGAAGATGCCTGAATGGTTTTACTACCTGGATTTCTAGATATGTATGAACTGCTGCCATGAAGAGTGTAGTATCACTCCCATAGGAAACTTCTGCTTTGTTTTGGGAGCTCCCTCATTGTTGGAAACAATGTAGGAGACTAAAGTTCATTTTACATTAGCCAAACACAAACACACAGTGATTATGAACAATATGGTGTGGCATGAAATGGGGTACATATCGGGATATATTAGGTAACTTATCTTCATCCTGTTGATATGTAGAAGCACAGAGCTATTTACTACATTTCATCTGTTCCTCAGTTGGACCTTAGTTGTAATTAATCGTGTTCAAGAACCAGGAATATAAATTTGGGACTGGTGCTGGAAATGCTATTAGAGTGACTCGAGAAATGAAAAGCCTGTTTTTACAAGAAAAGACTGAAAAAATTTAGCTGGTTTGGCCTAGAACAACACAAGCTGAAAAATAAATCAGGGATTAACAGTGGGGAAGAGAAGATCTGTACAAGTTTGCAAGAATAAGTGATTATATGTAAATTGGTCGTGCATAACTTTAGTATGTAAAGCAGAAGTGACACTCTGGAAAAACCCTGTGAACAGTGGAAGAAAGAACCTCAGAGATTTTAAGATGGTGCTTGATCACATCATGAAAGAGATCGTTGTATGCCCCAGCTCCCTAGCACAGGACACAGATCCTTTCTGAGAATACTGATCTGGCTCTCCATGCTCAACTTACTTGCATTTATGACCTTTCATTTCTTAAATTGCTTATATCTTTAGTCGTATTTTAAAATTATTATCTTACTATCACTAGTATCTTAAAAGCATTTGGATCTTGAATACATGAAAGAGCCTCTATTCATTCCTTTTGCCCAGCACCAGGGATGAGAATGGTTCCTGGAGCCAGCAGAAAGAAAGGGGCTCCTCTGTCCTTAAAAGCAGTTACACACTCTGCAGGCCTGAGGGGGAGTGTGAGGAGTTATCCACCAATATGAAAGGAAAGTGCAATGCAAGTGCATTGCCTCTGAAGGGCCAAAGGTGGGGTTTACCATCTGTCTAACCTGGCAATGGAAAAAGTTACCTTTAGGTGTCCTCATTCCTCCTCCTCGGGATGGCAAAGGAGGTTGAGGGGCTTTGCTGCAGGCATTATAGTGTTCACTTTTAAAACTCAGAAGGAACTTCTCTCTTAATAGCAGGTTGGTCTTAGAAGACCTTCTGTGTTCTGACATCTCTCTCAGCAATTTAATGATAATTTAAGCTGTTGTAACCAGGCACATACCCAGTTCAGACAATTCAGTAGAAGACCTCATTATCCGGAATTGCTAATAATACAGATTAGCAATTTATTTGACTCTCTTACCTTACTTAAATAAGAGTATAATGAGGCTGGCGCTCTTGATGTCCAGTAAAGTGAGAAGGCGTTCCCCATTCTTCAGCTGTTTATCTCATATGAAGATCACACCTGCAACTATAAGGGGATAAGAAGTATTTTATGGAGGCTGAGGTTAAGAGCAATTTGTCCTGGGTTGAGTGAATAATCCTTGGATAGTTGAGATGCACTGATAAAGAGGCAGCCTAGTTAGACCCTAATGTTAGTGTCAAATTGATCTACAGACAATAAATCTTTTGGGGAAAAAGATAATGATTTTAACAAAATAATATGGCTCTGGTAGGGAAGAATAAAGTATATTTTCTCTTGGAATCAAAAAGATCGGTCTGCAAAAGAAAACTCTTGTACTAAATAAAGGCAAACTCTTCCTCATTTTTAGTTCCTCCATCTTCATTATTCTAAATGCTGAAGTTTCACTAATTTCTGAACTTCCTTTTGCTTAATTTGTGAAAGATGGTATGAAATTGATTTATCAAGAAAGTTTTCTATCCTTCAGGCCAAAATAAGTTTGACCAGTTTAAGAAATTTGCTTTTCTTTTTGGATTTTTGTTTCCTCCTCGCAAGCACATTTGCTAGTAAGATCTCTGTTCTAACATCTAACAGCCTAAACCTAACTGCAATTCTCATTACGTGCTAATTTCAACGACTCTCTTGCATTTGTCTCTTACAGTTAGCGTCTGTCCTGAGAGAACATGAAGTTGCCTATCCAGGTTTGGAGAAACTCCTCCTGGGTGGCCGATGTGCCTTCGGGTTTGCCGGACGTGGAGCGCTGTGCTGGAGTAACGAGGGCACGGACCCCCCACCCCTTCTAACTCTCGGCCTCCTGCACGCAAGAGCCGATGATGTCAATTTGCTTTTCATTCGCGAAGAGGGCAGCCCAAGCCCTCGCGTGTCTCTGGTGGGTGTTGTATTTCCCTGCGCACACCATAGCGTGGCAGGCTGGAGCCGTTACTGACTTCAGCTCTCCTCACGGTGCAAAGGAGCACCGACCTTACTCAGGTCCTGCTCTAACTTCATAGGAATGGCTTCAGTTTCTTCTTGGAGCCAAGCTGCCTACAAGAGGCTGTCGTGTGATATGTTGTGATAACAGGTACCTTTGAGAGAGAACTTGCTATTTACTGTAACACATCGTTAAAACTAGAGATTTCCAAGCCTGGATATCATCTAACCAATTTAATGCATATGCAGACTACTGGCACTGAAAAGACGCAGGTTAAAAATGTGGAGTGCACTAGCACAGAGAAGCCCAAAATATCCATTGAGTTCTGTGTGTACTCCGTAGTTCTGTGTGTACTCCGTACAGGACATGCTCCCTCTCTCGCTGACCACAGATTGCAAAACTCTGAATAACTATCAGGGGCAAAAATTACCAGCAGCAAATGGTGCCTAAACACTCCACTAGTATCAATATCAGAAGTCAGGTTAAATGGTCTGATGTATTAAGACTCAGTTTGAGAGCAAGATGGAAAGATTTCCAAACTGTAGGAGAGCTCACAGAAAAAAATTTGCAAGAGACCTACAAGAACATGGGAAAAACACCACACTAGTACGGTGATGTCATCTTCAAGAAAAATACTAGTTTAAAACCAAATAAAAAGTATACTGTCAAAAACAGACATAAAAGTTCAAAAACGAAAGACATAAAAGTAATATAAGATGAACTGAAACCTAAGAAAATTCAGTAAAACCAGTATTTCTGTTTGGGATTGAGGAAGCATATTGCCTTACAAGCTGAAAGTGCTTATAATGTTGTGTAGGATTGAAGTACATTAAAATACTCTACTTTTACTCCTAAAAATATATGGCTTTGAAAGCCAGTAAAGTTCACAACTGTGAAATAATTTCCACTCTGTAAAGAGAAAAACAGACTTTTAAAATAAAAATTATTTCCCCTTCTTAATTCAGCTAAAAGTATGTTATACAACAACCTACTGCTATGGATCCTCCAAAAGTTATTTTTGTGCATCAAATACAAATTGCTTTCTGCTCTCGGTGGTTTTTTTTTTTTTGAGGGAGACGGGAGGAGGGGAGAGGGAAGGTTATTCTTGGCTTCTTTTATTAGCTCTTTCTGGAGAATTACATTTTTTTTAAAATGCTCTCATTGACATAACACATTATGAAGCATTGTGCTGTGAAGTGTAACATCAGCTTGTATCAGTCACACTGCATTACTTTACATGCCTAGCCTAATGTGTCACTGCCCAGTAACAGCAGAAACATCCTACATAACTGAAAGCAGCAATAGCTTGCAGATGAATATATTGTAAACTAATTTTTGTACCCAGATATACTGCTTGTATAAACATGCTCCCAACTCTGAAAGGTAACACCACTTACATGCAATTTCCCTGGGACAGCAGGAGGTTACCTGCAATACAAATGCCATCAGAAAACAGACCATCAATAAAATTCTAGCAAAGGAAGCATCTCCTGTGCCTATTTTAGAAGTATCTACATATTGAAAAGCAGCTTTTTACTGTTCATACAATCCTCTGGCAGTCAAATATTTTGGAGAAAGATTGCTGCTGTTGTGGATAAGTTTGTCTGCATTTGGCTTTGAAAACCTGATTTTCATGTAAAAGGAAGTACGCCTTTTCTGTAAATTTTGTAGATGTAAGGAGGCTGGTTTTGGATTGACTAACCCTCTCTTCTGCTCCTTCTGTCCTCACAAGCTGAAACAGGGCTTATTTTTAGTTACATTTTTACATCCTCACCGTACAACAAATGATTTAATTTAACCCTTTTGTAGTTAGGTGTTTTCAGATGAGGAGTAATTATTGTCTAGGGAAACAAGCTTCAGTATTTATGTAGGTACCATTATACAGATAGCCAAGTTCATAAGCAATACTCTACTTTTGAATGAATAGACAACAGTTACCAAAATAAATTTTTTAAATGAAGGTAAGTTACTGTCTTTTGTTTTAGGTGTGAGATGCTCTGATTTGAAGTTGGTTTACTGATTGAAACATTTTGTGGTAATCCATGACATGAGCAATGAAAAGCTGTAGTGAGGACTAAACATTGTATAATAGCACACGGTTTTCAAGTAGTCTGATTTAAGCATGGGGTAATATAGAGCTCTGTTTCATTTCCCTTTTCTGTTCAAGTTATTACTTGCATGTTTGTATTTAATAATTGCCTGCTTATGTACATCTTCTCTTAATTTAAAAATGTGATTAGGGTTCAAAAACATCTCATTGTGGTTTAACCCCAGCCAGCAACTAAGCAGCACAAAGCCACTCACTCACTCCCCACCGGTGGGATGGGGGAGAGAATCGGCAGGGTAGGCCCATTGAATGTTGCTGTCACTTGCAGTAGGCTGAAAAGTCTGGTCGCATCTGCTCAGCTGAGCGAGAGCAGAGCTGGTTTCACAGCTCTCTACTAGAGAAAATCCTGAACATGCCTACTAAGTGCCATCTATGCACAATTAAATTGTCCTTGCTCTCAGACTGCCCTCAGTGCTCACCCATCCCACACTATGCTCCAGGAAAGCTTTCAAGTTGGGTAATTGTGCCAGTAATCAGACCAGAAGGAGCTGATTCTTTCCTCTTTTTTTGTCCTGGAGCCCCTGTATGAAAACATGCACATAGCACATCATAAAGCTGGCTTGGACCCTTCTCCATAAAGGGAAAGTGAGAGTATTGGAGTTGTGAAGTAAGTGTGCACCATCCTCAAATCAGCCCCCTCTCTGAAAGATTTACAAAAAAGTGATTTTGTATGTAATTCCTAAATCTTCCAGTGCATTCAAGAAGTTCAACCTAGTTGACACGTGCAATTCGTCTCACAATATTACATTTCACCTCAATAAATATACATTCTTGCCTCCAAGGATCAGAGGACTGAGTAATTAGTGTCAAGCATGTACAAAAGAATGAAACTTTTTCTATGTTCACCTTATAGAAGCACAAAGGTTAAATTACATTAACATGTACTTTTGGAAACAACCTGTATTCTGTGGCCTCCTCTGTGGGTACATTAAAGCTGATACTCACTACCACATGAAAACAACACAGTCTTCTATCCATTTTAACTGGATTGTTGGGTATATTTCCTTTCCTATCATACATTAACTTTTCCATCTACAGATATCAAAACTATATTTACAATAATTTCTAGCTTCCAAAATAACTTCAGTGGCAACTACTGAAAATTAACAATATTTTCACATAATCTCACTTTATTATGTAGTATAACTTTCAGTGTGAAACCAATGCTTACATTTTTTAATCAGCTCTCCAACATCATATAAGGAAGCATAAAAATTTAAATTAGATTCAATTTCTATAAAAGTCACTTAGATTTTAATTGCATATATTCACGGCATTCCTTTATTTAAATCTTTAGGACTTTATCATGAGTTCTGTTAGGTGTCAGTTTATCAATGATTGACTAAAATCTGAAGAGCTTACATCTGTAGCTTATTGATATATGTGTATAAATTTTCAATATGATTTACAACATATTTCAGATAACTCTAAGAAAGACAGGTCAAGTCAATGACCCTGCTATTATCAACATATTCCTCCTAAAACATATTCCCCATCCACTGATTGCCACAAATATTCTATATTTTTAATTGAAAGAATCAGTAAACAAGTCTCCTCTCGTCTCCTCTCCTTTTTTTTTCAGACTTCTGATTTTGCACAAACAGCAAATACAGGACACTTACAAGGACCAAAGTGCTGGCAGAAGCAACATCCCAGAGGAATAAGATTGTCAGCTGAAGTTTTTATGTGCCTCTCAAAAATTTACCTTCACCAAATCTTCATTTGCAAGACACTGAACCTCCCCACCTTAACAGTCCTGCTCATTGCACAGCCTAGATTACATTTTTTTAAATAATGATTTTCTGTTTCTCATCACGGTTTGAGACATCTTTTCATCATGTAACATCTACAAGTGAAAATACACTTCAGAGGCCTGGCAAACTCATGTTTCAGCAAATGAGCTTGCCTCCAAGGCAATAGCTAATTAACAGCCAGTCACAATACTCCAGTAGCCAACTTTCATGGTTTTTCACAGCAAGTATACAATCCCCAAACTCTTAACAGTTAGTTAATCTGTATGTTAGGATCTGACACTTAGGAACTGATAGTTTGTTACTGACTGCAATGACACTAGCAGCAAAACTGCTGGGGCTTTAGCCTGGTGGCAGTGCGAGCAGCACTCCTGTGTTCCCACCTGCCAGGCGTCTAACTACCAGCCAATGCAAGAATTGCAACAGCAGGCAAGTTGAAAGCATCGTTAAACAAATTACGAGGGCTGGTACCTGTAGTTACCCAAATACTGCCTCTGTTCAAAACCAGATCCTGTTTTCAGTGTACCAGGAGATATTACAGGCCCACAAAAGAAACTAATCCATAGTTCACTATTTCAATGCATCTTACACCAACTGTAACATGTGACTGTACATTAGGAGTTTCTGAGCTGAATTTTCCATTTTCTTTTATTGACTTCCTAAAAAAAGTGAGATGACTGTATCAATATAAGTACCTTTATCACAAAATTTTTCCCTATAAATGTTAGCACAGTCATTAACAAACAAATGTGGGAAATTATCTGTTTACCACGCATATTGCAATTCTATATTTTGAAAGCTGACTGCAGCCCCATGAGTGTAATATTGGAAAATAGTAAATACCAACAACTCAGCTGTCAAAGATTTATTTGGAACCACTAATTTGATTTAAAAAAACCCCAACAAACAAAAAACAAACCAAAAAGCAGTCTTGAAGGTGTAATTAAAAGCCCATCCCTGTAAAGACAACTGATTTGTTTATGTTTTACCTGGCAAACAAATGTAGGTCAATGTAGAAAAGAATGATTTTCAAAGTGTTCAGAGCAATTGTCATTAAGATTCTCTGAGGAAATCTTGACTCCAGTGGACATTTCTCCATAGACTTCAGCGAAGCAAAGATTTTGCTCTCCATGTAACATATAAAATCTCTTATTTTAGATACAAAAAATAAATTACTTAAAACTTTTCAGCTTTTTAGATATTTTTGGAAGTAGCAAGCCAAAACAAGGGCATGAGTTACATATGAATGCCTTGTGTATCCTTAATAAAACATTAACAATCTTAAAAGAAGGCAAGAGGAGTTGAAAGTAAGAACAAGACTTGAAGGAGAATAAGGCCTTCTTTTCCAGTGCACGTGCCACAGCACAGCATTGAAGGATTCATTCCTGCTCATAATACATTTGAACGAAGTAAAATAGATGGGGCCTGAAGAATTTTTCCAATACCTCAGAAATTTCAAAGTACAGTTATACTTCAACTCTTAACACTGAGAAAATCTTTTCCATTGTCAGCACTATATGTACTATAGTTCACAACAGATCTCTGATATTTTATTTTGCCTACTGAAAAATTACATGCACATACATGTTATGCTATACATATGCTTTGAAACAAAAAGAGGTAATAAGCATGTGTGCCATAAGCACATGGCACCAATAATCCAGAAATTAGTTGCATTTATCATGTTTCATTCACCGTCACACTGCTCAATAACCCACACTTACAACCACCTATTAAGGAAGCGCCACCTAACTTCACAAGGGGAGAAACTGGACTTGGTTTAGTTTTCATGGAGCCTTGAATATCAGGCTAGGAATTGCCTTTATTTCAGGGAAAAGAAGTCATTCGGTTTGTTTTAGGGTATTTCATAAGTATCAAATGACAGTTCAGTATTATTACTAATTTTGCCTGAGGTCAATCCTTCATGGAGAATACAATGAAAAATGTCAATATAAGCATTTTAAAACTGTGCATTTCTGAAATTTTTCTCCACCTCTCTACATAAAACCACATATCTTACAATGACACAAAACCTTTTACTAGCTCTTATTGACAAAGACCTCCTTTTCTGACTTTATTAGAGTTAAAATTGGCTTTATTTGGAAAACCTTTTATTTGGAAAAGCTTTTATGTGGAAAACCATCCTGCCAAGTTCATCCTCATGAAACCTTTATATTTTGAAACAGCACACTGTAATAATGCATGGTGTATGAATATATTAAAACACAACATTATGCACTGACAAGCAAATCCATCTATACAAAATGAATGGGGACAATCAAGTAGTGAGAAATACTGAACAAAAAGCACTTAACAATTTGTAAATACCAACTTTATATATAGGATAATTTGCAAGGAAATGTAACTGATGCTATTATGGCTGTAAGATTTTATTTCACTGGAAACTAAAACAAATCTTTGTCTTTGTTTAAGCGGACATTTCAAACATATATACTTTTTAAATTATTTTGAGAAATTCTGTAGAAATTTGTGGCTTACTGAGTAGCAGCTTTAGTAATCTTAACAGCAGCCTTAGGATTTAGCTCTATTGAAGTAATTTAGTACCACTTATGCATATAAACATGTATGATCATGACCAAGTTTGTGACAGAAACACTGAAATGCTTTCTATTCAGATTTACTGTTATATTTGGAAGCTGGTGGGTGTTTTTTTGCTCTTGTTTGTGTGTGGCACCACATTTAGTTAGACACCACCATCTGCCTGAATGATAGAGTGGATGATAAGCGTTCTCACCCAGATGCACTTGCACCCGTTTATTTCAGCTGAGCGGGACTGCGTACATGTGTGTTTACAATACAATACCACAGAGATCTGCAACTACGACCCTGTGATAAGGACATTCAGAGACAGACATTTAAAATCCTTCTTGCTGTATTCCTGGCCAGGGCAAAGTAGGTAAGAGGAGCAAGGAACAAAAATCCTTCTGTCTTTACTTCTGCGCTGTTCCTGCAGTACAAGGGGAACACAGCAGCTCATGGAGAAGCGAAGTGGACTAAAGAAACCAGGGAACTGAGACATATAATCAGACAATCTTTTGGCTTTTCATTAAGACAAAACACAGAATAATTTTGCTGTTTTAGATGGGTGTATCCGATGATCCTATAAGCATTTGTGTTGTAGACACTGGTTCTGAGTGCGTGGATACTGGTAGTGCTAAATATTTAGTCATTTATTCTTCCATTTTTCATGGAGATAAAATTATGGTTGCAGCAGCTGGAAATTTTAACTGGGGAATCCTGTGACTAAAACAAGAATTGAGGTTGTGGCTGGCTTGGAAATACAGTTTATAATTTCTTCTGGTACTTGAGCTGTCTCTATTCAAGTCACTACTGCTCCTGCCTAATTGGGTATTTCTATATGCACTAATTAGCAAAGAGCTCACTGCTGTCGCCAGCCCAAGCACGCCGTGTTGCAGGCATGCCTCGCGAGTGGAAGAGATGTTAGATGGTTTGTTAGTTCACCAGAGCAGCCTTGGCATTGCTGTTACACACTCCAGCGTTTGATTATATCCAAAAGCAAGTGTGTTTGTACGCACGGCAACAACGTCTCATACTTCAGCATACAGCTGCTTTTCAGCCTTCCATAAAAAATAAAAATAATTTAAAAAACTACAAATGTCTTTTTCTCCATTTTGTTTGCAGTTAATTAGTTGTAGATAGTAACCATTCCTGGCGGGTAGAACGGGTACACCTAGTGGTTTACTTTGTCAGTTATTCTAGAGCTTATTTGAGATTAGTTCCTCCACAGAGGCAAAACGCCACAAATGAACTATTTTATTTGAAATTTTATTTGACCTCTTTGCTAATTAGTGCATATGAAAATGTCAGTTTACCCAAGGGCAGCAGTAACCCAACTAACAGTTGCTGAATTACCAGAAAATGTTGCTATATTTTTATTCCGATATTTTATTTGCAGTAATTTGTGTTTCGGTATATTTTTTACTGCATTTTTATTCTTCCCTCATTAATTCTTAACGAATTGCTTGCCATACTTGTTCCATCAATAGTTCATTAAGAAAGTTATTCCAATCAATGTGTCAATTACTGTGATCATAAGGGATCCTGGGTGGTCACTGAAAACAGAATGATTTCTTTTATGCAGGCATACCCTGCTGTCCCTTGAAAATACGTTCTGGAGAAGTTGGACAGTAATTTCCCAGATAGTGAAGCAATTTTTCCCATAAGAAATTACATAATGGAGAGATGATGTAGGCAGGGGCTTAAAAATATATGCAATTTAAATGCCTAGAAAAAATATATTGTACTGTAAGATCTAATTTGTATCACAGTAACATTTTTCAGAAAAGTGAGACTTCTACAGCATAATGCAGAATAAATACAAGAGGGCTGCTGCTGCACAGCCACAGGCAGGATGTTCTATTCCTTTCTACTAGCATCAGTGTGAAATGTAAATAACATTATTGAAAAATTAAAAATATTGTACTATAGCCTATTGTACCTGTATTTGTAGCAGTTATTTTAGCATAAATATTACATTCAGGAAGTTTCATGCAGTAGGGTGAAGAATGGAAAGTGCTGTGATAACAACGACTATGGGAGCAGATTTTTAACGGGTGATGATGAAACTGTAATGACAGACAAGCGACTATAGTGCTGCTGCAGTACTTTTGGTCAAGGCTTATGAGTGATGCCATTAATAGCCAATCCTCACCTCAGGACAGAGATATGTAGTAAGTGTGACCTGGAAAAGTCATTTTCAGTTATTTGCTATGAAAGGGAGAGAGATGCTTCTGAAAATAAAATATTTGTTCAACATCATTAGCGCTTCATGGGATCACACACACACCTCAGAGATATATGGCTTTTTCAGATGTTCTCACATACATTCATTCATTTTGTTCAATTGCATGGCAATTCTTTGTTGCTGATTCCTTCCTCAAACCATTAATATTGATGCTGTTCAATTATCTGAGTCATATTTAATTTTAACCTCACACATGAATGCTAGACATTTTACTAGGAACTTCAAAGTTCAATTTTTTCTGTTTTTTAAAAAAATCACATGTACAAAATTAATTTCTCTGCCTATACTTTTACATTCCCAAATTAGGTACTGTATTGCTTCATCTCCTTTCTGTTGCTTGCCCAATGGCAAACATTTTCTCCACAATTACAGCACTGAATTCTGTAATTTTGAAAAATGGGATTTTCAATGTCATTAGAAAATAATAAATAACAGGAAAGTCAGGGGATGCAGTATTCAGAATTTACATCAGAAAATAAATTTATAAAATTTACTCAATTGTTATTCTAATTTTTTCTTGATTAAATACTCTAATTAAAAACCTAAGTACCTCAGATGAAATATAACATTTACTAATTGATTTGGTTTTCCCCCCATTTTGACACTCATTAGCTCAGAGATAGCACACCACTACTATTTTGCAGGAGACCTTTCAGAAATTATACGGATTCTTTATTTTGAGGCTCCCAACTAAATGTATTCTCTGGAGATTTTTAATTAAACATGAATCTTGGGAGAAAATTATAGGCTCAGTATATTATAGAAATAAGGCTTACTGGTGGCATTTCAATAGCAGTTAACATCTGTTGTTTCAGGCCACATACAAATACAGAATACAGTTGCTTCTAGCCTGAACATCCTTCAGACAGCAAAATTTGGTTAAAGAGAATGACGTGCCTAAAATAATGCATGCAGTCAGGCATTGAGCTGAGCACACTTAAGTCTTCAACTGAATGCTTTAATCCCATGAATCTCTCAACTGCCTTTCCTGGCAAGAAAATGAAATAAACTTTTTTCAGATGTCAGAAATCAGTTTATAGAATCATCTGGTGGTCTTTTTCAATGCGTCCTTCCCAAATGCCTAACCAGATCAGTGAAGAGAGAAATAGACATATATCAATTACAGGTGTGATGTGCTCATAAGCCTCCTGTTATTTTTTTTTTCTTCAAGGTGTTGTCCTAGCACTTCCCACTAATATTATATGTATGATTTAGCTATAGGTTGAACTATAGGATCTCATTGGAATAAATATAAAAAGTCTGGCAAGGCACAGATTGAAGAAAGAAAAAAAAAAACCACATTCCTTTCCTTTGAAACTTGATGTGCAATTGGTGTGGAAAATAAAACCATGACAGCACATATGAAAGTACATTTCTTTGAGTGATGTGTACCAATTTCGCATAGCCTCTTAAACTAGTTGCTTTTTTTTTTTTTTTCCCATGATAGGTGCAGCTATAGATATGACTCCTAGCAGCAAAAAATCTATTTACGGCACATTTTTAATGCAAGCAATATCCATTACAGAACACAAGGTAAGTGGAAGAATGCACAACCAATGTAGCGGCAGACCAAGACCATTAGCAGAGCATGTATTTGAATAACTGGTGTTTGAAAGGTTTAGTGCCCTGGGAGAGGAATAATGTACCAACACCAGCTTCACCAATGGTAAAACAAGTGGCAAAGAATGACAGAGAGAAAATGATTAAGATCGCTACATGATTAACCCTTGGATTTTTAATACAGATGACAGCTAAGTATCTGTTATGGAATATACAGATGGACTGTTAGGGATAAATGAAGTGGTTAACAACCCTGCCACATTAGATTTTAGTACACCTCCCAAATACAAACTTTTTACTTAAAATATGACCATGACGTACTGTTGAGAAATGGCAACAGAATATTAATCCTCCTCACGATGTAGCTTCAGACCATCCTGATACAAATGTATATATATTTATTATTTTACACATAGCTCCAAAATGAAATTATCCTCAATGAAGGGTAATTTTACATCAGGCTTTACATCAGCCTGCCAACAGATTTGAAAACAAGAAGGGAAAGAGTTTGTGATATCTATTGTGAGTCCCTATGTAACACGAATTCACCTAGTAGCTCTTGCATCAAGTGTGAATTCATAGTTAAAATAAAGCAAATACTTTAAAACCTGATTGTCATGAAAGAATAGAAAAAGTGATGGAGACTCCATCATACTCTTGCACAATATTTACAAATGGGTAACCACCTTCACTAAAAATAGCTTGCATATTTGTAACAATGTTTGATATAAAATCTATCTGGTTTTAATTGGTTGTTTCCAGTCATTGCAAGTTGAATAAGACGAACTTCTTAGCAAGAGAAGAAACCCTCTCTACTCATAGAAAGAACAAACAAGGAAATGTTCAGCTAGAAACAGAAATGCTTCCAACACATTTGAGGTAAGTAAGGCAAAGTACAGCAAGGCTGCGCGGCTTCCATCTCAGCAGTGTGTTTAACTAGAGTGAGCAGGGAAAGACAAGAGTCTGTTCACTAAAACAAAACACAAAGGCAGACTAGGCTACTCTGAAGCTACCTCTAATACTTCAGATGGAGTTACTTTATCCAATATGTGAGAACAGGGAGATAAGAGCATTTACTCTCCTGCGCTACTGTAACAGAAGCAAGGATGGGAACTCACAAAAACTTGCTGACCTCCCATCATGTGCAGGACCCAAAAAGAAAGAGCAAGTCCTTATCAATCTTCTCCAAAACCTTCCCAGCTTTGTAATAAAGGTGTGAGTGAATAGTCTTGAAAATGGTGAGAATCCACATTCACAAGGCAATTTATTTTTTTTTCATAGAGCAATGTGGGAGGTGGTGCTACTCCTTTTCTTCCTTAAAACTACACAGTTTCATGTTATTAGGGTTAAGGTAGTGTTTTTACAGTTTTTCCTTCCTTGCAGAGAAGGGGTTTGATGGGAACCGTATGATTTCTCTGTGTAACAATAAACAACCTGAGTAGAAGATATTCTAAATGAAATGGTTTTTTAGTTCAGGGGTCAAATTACTTAGTTGGGGATTTTTTTAATATGCCTAATTAAACTTTAAATTTTATGTAAGATTCTCTCTTTTTTCCTCCTATTTTATCTTCTAACTTTCATGAGATAGCATGACTACACCTAATTATTTATAATTTTTGCTATTTAAACATTTTTCTATTAGCACTTTTTAAAAGATCATTACTGATCTCATGGATGTGATCAAGTGTATTAAGATCTCAGTGAAACCTCTTTTATATAGTATGAAAATCTATCGATACAAGAGAAGAGAGAAGAGACTGTAAAGATAAGAGAGGCAGTCCAAAGATTACAGTTTCTACATTTTCAAGTAAAGGCCTGAGGCCTAAAACATCTAAACATGCTAAAAATGGGGAACATATGGGGAAAAAAAGCACCAAGCCAGCCTTGTAGCAGGTAGAAATGCTTAAAGAAAGATGGGGAAAGGACAGTTACATGGGCAATGAAATCTGGTACAAAATTTCAGAAATAGAATTGCCCATTGTGTCTTTTTTGTTGTAGCTCTAGGAAACTGGATGCATACCTAGCTAGTAAATAGCATGAGAGGTTGTTCTGTGAATCAAAGAAAGAACATAAGGTGATGAAGTATTACCAATCTTTAAACTAGAAAGAAACTTCCTACATACTCTGATTTAATTCTGATTAGCTGAAGGCCAGCAGAATGCTTTCTGTACGTGGGCATGTTCATACAATGTAAATAAGAAAATTATTGGAAATAAAGATGGAAAGCTGAAACAAAGCAAAACCATTTAACTTCACAAAGCTGATTCCTTGCTTTCACTTACTAGATATTTCATATCAGCAATATGAAACAACTGCTGCCTGTATGCAAATGTAAATGCTTCCTTTCATCAAATATTCTATTCTATTCTATTTCTGGGTAAAAAGAGGAAACAAGAAATTATAAGTGAACAAAAGCTTTAAAGAGTTCAGAACTTGTGCTAGGTTCAGAAGAGCCTCGCAAAGTCAACGTGCTTATCTGGAGCTTAGCTGAAGTGTATGAACTCCCAGTGTCTGAAAATGCAGGCAGGAGCTCTCATGAGGTCTCTCAGATGCTGGTGCTGCTCGTCCCAGCTGGAAACACTGCAGGCTTGAGTCGTCACTGCTTTGCACCCTGTGTGACCACTTATCCCTGCAAAGACTGAAATCAAAGAACGTGCAAAACGTTAGAGGATTACAGTGTTTCAGCACCTTCTTTTGCACACAGGCACAGAAATGGATAATGAACTGTTCAGAGCTGCTCAGTCTGGTTCTCATCCCAGCAGCTTTACTGTTGTCTAGAAAACAGCTGCCTTCCTTGAGGGGAATATGGCTACTGAAGACAGCAGATGAGCCGCCTTAGACAACTTTATTGGTTTAAGTCCAAAATATATAGGACTAATGAGCCTTTTGGGATCTTAATTTCTCTCAGCTGAAGACCGCACAGCTAACAGGTCCACTGCCTGGAAAATTATAATCTGATAATCTGATATGTGTAAATTAGCTACCATTTTGATGGTCTCCAAAGGAAGGTCAGGGTTTGCACACAGAGGATGTGGTCCCTGACTGTTCATCATGAACTCACTAGCTGTCAAGTCTCTAGTCATGGCATCATGCAAGCTGACTGTTATCAGTCAGTTACTGTAGTAGCTGTCTTTGGGCCAAACTTGACAGAAGGTTAATGGGGCTTAAACAGTTACCGTGTGTCAGCTGACTTGCAATAAATCTCCATGTGCCTGAATCACAGAATCTCACACTGGTTGAGGTTGGGTAGGACCTCTGGAGGTCATCTGGTCCAACCCCCCTGCTCAGGCAGGGCCACCTAGATCCAGTTGCCCGGGGCTTTGTCCAGATGGCTTTTGAATATCTCCGAGGAGGGAGACTCCACAGCCTCCCTGGACAACCTGTGCCAGTGCTCAGTCACTCTCACAGTAAAATAGTGTTTTCTGAAGTGCAGAGGGAACCTCCTGTGTTTCAGTTTGTGTCCATTGCCTCTGGTCCTGTCATTTAAAGAGGTCATATGTAATAGCCTGCAGTGAACCAAGCAAATGGAAGCTAATTCATGTATTTCATTCCAATGTCCAACTGAAGTGTGTAGCACAAGACAGTCCCTTGCAAAATCTTTGGTTTGTTTCAGGGAAAGAAAGATGCAAGTCTTTCAGTTCATGCTGAACCACGCTCAGCACTGTCAGCCACTCATGGATGCAGGGTTTGGCATTGGACATGTCTTTAATTCCAAAGGTGTGAAATATTACCTTCAGTCAACATGACAAGCATTTCTCTTCCAGAATTGTCTTCAAACCCACAAATCTCAGCAGCAAATACCACACAAACCTTTAAAATAGGGCAATGGGTAGGACTTGCTGCTTTTAACTCTTTTCTAACCTTTGCTGAGGTCCTGTTCTTTAAATTGTTGCTACAGCTACCTAATCTCCTACTCCAGTATTACCAGCTGTTATTTTATTTATTTATTTATTTTTATTATTTAATTGTTTCTTCTTACCTGAATGGTGGAAGTTAATAACCATGTTACAGTGATGCAGCACTAACTCCAGGCACCAGCCCTGGTGATGTCATGGCTATGTCACAGCAGGCAGCCACCAGCTCCTAGAACCAGCCCTGGTGGTGTCATGTCTGTGTCACAGCAGACAGAACATTGGTGGTGGCCATGTCACAGGGGAGTTGTTGGTGATGTGGGTGTCCCAGGATGGGTATAGAAAGGGCTGTACCAGACCAGGCTGGTAGAAAAGTAACCAGGTGAACAAGAGCTGAGAGGAGAGGGCAGGGGAGGGACAGGCAGGAGTTGCCCATGACAGTAGAGGGTGGCTGCTCCTCCTTTCTTGCTTCTCCTGTCTATTACAGCCGGATGCCTGGATAGGGATGTGACCAGACACCATGGCACATTCCTGTCCTCTCCCTCCTCTAACACTCAGCCAGAGAGCTGTCGGCGTGCTACAGGACAGATAAGATTGCCCCAACCCATACCCTGTTACGGTCTTACAGGGAGCTGGGAGCTCCCTACTGCCATTGCAAAGCCATGTACACTTTTTCCCCAGGTAGCCAAGGGCTGGACCACACAGGAGCTCCTGGCACCAGCCCTAGCATCCAGGTCACAGTGGGGAAAACACTGGTGGTGGCGCACATTGTGGTGGGGTTGGTGACATGGTTGGGCCAGGATGGGTGTCTCCTGTCCATCAGGGAGACATGGATTGGACAGCCTTGAGGTGAGGCTGGGAGAGCCGCAGGCAGGGAGGCATTGCCTCATGGCAATGGGGGGTGGCTGCTCTGTTTTTTGATGCTTCTGTCTTTGACTGCCACATTGCTAGACAGGGATGTGACCAGATCATAGCACGCACCTGTCCTCTCCTTCTTCTATCACTCAGCTGGAGAGTGTTGTAACTTTCTACAAGGACATTGACCTAAAGATAAGGAAACACACATAGCCCTAGTCTGTACCCTATGGTTCTACAGGCAGCTGGAAGCTCTCCATAGCCATAGACAAAGGGAGCCCCGCACCACCCACCATCTCTGTACCCTGTCATGGTCCTACAGGCAGCTGGAAGCTCCCTGTAGCTCTGGACAAAGGGAGCTCCGCACCACCCATCATCTCGGTGTGAAACTTATCTCAAAATAAAGTTTGATATTCATGTTCTTTTGGTGGTGAAAGGGCTGGAAGGCACATCCTATGAGGAGTGGCTAAGGACTTTGGGTTTGTCTAGTCTGGAGAAAAGGAGGCTGAGGGGCAACCTCACTGCTCTCTACAGCTTCCTGAGGAGGGGAAGTGGAGAGGGAGGTGCTGATCTCTTCTCCCTGGTATCCAGTGATAGGATGCATGGGAATGGTTCAAAGCTGCACCAGGGGAGATTTAGACTCAGCATTAGGAAGCATTTCTTTACTGAGAGGGTCATCCAACACTGGAACGGGCTTCCTAGCAAGGTGGTTGATGCCCCAAGCCTGTCAGTGTTTAAAAGGCATTTGGAAAATGCTTTTAATAACATGCTTTAACTTTTGATCAGCCCTGAAGTGGTCAGCCAGTTGGACTAGATGATCGTTGTAGGTTCCTTTCAACTGAAATAATCTATTCTATTCTATTAGTTCTGTCTTAATAATAAAGCTGAGCTATACACATTATGTTCAGTTTTAGATCAGACAGGGTAAAAAACTGTCATCATAAATCCAGAAAATATATGAAAAAATACTAGTCCAGAATATCTATAGGGGTCGATTCTTTAAAATGTGATATCAAAACTAAACCAAGGGAAGCTTGGAGATTATTCTTCAGCATTACAACTTGATTCTGTAGCTGAACTCCAGCAGACACTTAAAAATTCCGAATTAAGATCTCACGTGTGATTCCTGAAGGATTCACATGCTATCAAAATTTCATGTTGAAATGGCATTTTCATTCATGCTTTTGTTTAGTGGAACTGAATTTTGCACTTCTGCCCTTAAGCAAATAAAATACTGAAGAATAGAAGAGTATAAAAATACCAACAGAATAAAAATGTGTTTTTTTCACTTTAAATGAAATCCAGACAACACATAGTATTGACCTAGTATAGTGCCCAAAATGATCACACTGACTTTCATCTGTACTTGTAGTATTCAGTTCAGTGCTTGCCAGCTGCATATTCTTCTCTTTACTGACCTTCTATTAATGTTACTAGTTTCAATGAGATATATAATATATTTAAAAATGCTATTATACAAAATTAAAGAAAATAAAGAAAGTTATTACTGGTGTGGGTTTGTTGTTTGTTTTGGTTTTTTTTTAAATTACAAAATACATAATTTCATAGCCTGGGTAAGGAACCCAAAAACACTAGTATCACCACTAGGAATGGGGTATGTACTACAAAATAGACAGAGGTGAAAATCATTGTTGACTTTTGACTTATTTCAGGAATTTTCTAAGAATTATTTTGTTTTGTAATCCTGAGACATAATCCAGACAAATAAAATAACAATGTACATTTAAGTTAGTGTTAATTCTGTCAGATTAAACTACTATGTTAACAGAGAAAAGATGGAAGTATTATGGGAGGGAGCTCTGAAAAGCTCTTCAAGTACAATCTGCTGCAACGAATGCCTTAGCACTTCAGAATGAGGACTCATGACTCCTTCTGGCCCAATGAATTACACAGCTGCATCAGGAAAGGTAAAAGTGCCAGCCTACAGTATTTTACAGCCTGGAATTAAGGTACAATATTTTTCACGTCATACGCCTTAGTCAAGTCTCTGAGAGCAAAAGAAAGATTTTTCTTACCTGTGCTTCTCACAGTCCAAGTGAGGACTTTCCCAGTATATTCTGTAAGAAAGGGACAAGTTATTTGCTTTAGAGAGAATTTAGAGCTGAAAACTCAAAGTGAAAATGGAAATCATCTTCCAGCCTAAAGTAGATGCTTCTGCATCTTTTTCATCAGCAAAACTTTTGGCTAAACAGGATATGATTTTTCACTCCATTCATTCCATTTCTGCTCTTTGATTTCCTGATTGTAATTGTTTTCAGTGTACTGTTAAGAATTTATAGGCACTTGATTCTTCTTTAGAGGTTGGACAAGAAACCTGGGCAATTCACCGGGGCAAGGGAGGCGGGGGCAAGAGAGGGAAAGACAGCTAAGGGGAAGAGGTCGGTGCCCAGTGCTGCAGCCTGCACGTGCAGTGCCTGTCCCTGGAAACAGGTGCAGTGCCCCCAGCTACCACCCTGCAGTGGGCATCTGGACAGCTAGTGCCATGGGGTCTGAGGTTACCCGTTTTGTGAGTTTAGCCCCGGAATCCTGATCTGGTAAATCAAGGAATAGTTTTTCTGTTGACTCTAGTGCAGTCAGTTCAGAAACTAAGTTCGTGCACGCTCTCATTTCCGTTCGAAAAGTTCATTTTGCAGTCTTCAGCCAACCAAGACATCAAGTCAGTGGAAAAACCTATTTCAAGGGAAAACTTGAACAGATAAAGATCCCCAGTAAAAAAAGTAATTGACAGAAGTTTTTTAGACATTATAAAACAAAAGAGAAAATGTTAGTAAACCCAATATCCTAATTGTATTTCTTTTAGCATATGTGTTCCTCAAGATATAAAAACAATAGCATAAAGTTGATGAGGATGAAAATATTAGAATATGGTAGCTCTCTTCTGACTAATTGTATATAGTAGTAGTTCTAAAATTTTATAATACGCAAGATTAAGATGTTTCCTTTAATATCATATGGGAAAAATATAGGCAGCAAGAATAACAAAACTGATTAGTTGCATGATTTTTAAATTTTGTTTTAAGTCAGTCCAAAGCTGAACATGAAAAGCTGAGCACTGCTTTCCATTAACTTTAAAGGGGATTTCACCCAGTCATTTATCACCGGATTTTAACTGATGCCAAGGTTGTTTCTGAAACCAAAGAAGTGCAACATGTAATTCTCTAAGTGTATAAGGCATACACAAAGAGAAATCAACAATGCAGTTCTGTAAATTCTTCTGAGGGCATTGCAGCTTTTCTGCTTTATACTATTTACAGTCATTGTCCTTCAAAGGAAGATAAAACTGTCTTCCATCAAATAAACCCAGTCTTTTCTGACAACAGTTTTTTAAAATATATTAGTGGTTAAATTATTATAACTTACCAAATTGTCCTAGATGAAGATCTATGCTTAAGGAAAAGAGGACTTTCCAAACATTTTCTAAATATGAGTTTTCACACACAAACAATGAGGGTGCTAAATATTAATTAAACAATGGGCACACTTACTTCAAAATCCTGCAAACCTCAGGGGTCCTAAAACCATATGCCATTAAATAAAATTCATGAGAAACTGGTCAAACCAGAACATGCTTTCATAAGAAGGTGCTCAATTGCAGTCTTATTCATTTATAGTATTATCAAAAAAGTTATTTATTGTTGCACCAAAATAGATGTTAGCATGTCTAAATGAATTACATCAACAGACTACAATCAATTTAAATTTCTAAGATTCTCTCAGAAGTTTTTGTTGCTTTATAATGCTGGTAAGCAGATATTCTGTGACTATTCAGATTGAATGAAAATAAAAAAGAAGAAAACCTGTTTAAGTGTATTTATTAATGTTGCAGCTTCTCTATATTTTCCTCTTCTTTCGAAAGACAAAACTCTGTCATACTGTGTATTGAAAGTTGTTTACCCACTGTTGAACAACAACAAAAAAATGGACAGGCAGAAATTGGTAAGTTTTATACCGTTTCATCATACTAGTCATCCTGGATGATTGTGTCCTGAGAGTTTGTTACCCTTCTCTTGTTAATTGTTCATAGATTTGTTCTAGAAAATGTGTGTAACCTTTCCTGTATTGTCATACTGACTCCTGAAGAGGCACTGGCAGATTTGAGAATGCTTTTTTATTCTCCTTAACTTTTTAATCTTGATCTCTGGTATCTACAGTTAAGGCCAAGAGTTGTGCTCACAGAGGTGGTGGGTTCTCTCTGGAATGAGACTGAAATCATTGTCATATTCAGCAGAGGTTGACAAATATACTAATGTTTGTTATCTGACAGTTCCTATGATCTGAAACGTTGAAATGAAATACACAAATTGTAGCAGGAATAGATTAGGCAAATAAAGAAATTGGCCTTACATCAGAAAAGAGGTCTTCAGGGGGAAACAAATGTTGTTTCTGATATCATAAGAGTATGGGAAAAATTATATAGGTCTGCAATACATATGAATAGAATTCTGGGGAAGAAAAATAAGGATATATCTGCAAATGAGTAATTTTGTCAAACATGATTAAATTTCTTTTTCTTTCACTTTCCATTAGACACAGCCAAGTTTAATACAATCACCAGTGACACCAGACCTAATTATAACTGTTATGATTACCTTATATTTTTATCCACTAGCATATCCTATTTTCTTGCTTCATACCACAATTGTGGCTTAACGTGCATTGTGTCATCTAGAAAGTGGTTGCAGACACTTACTCTAATGAAATTATTTAATATTTAAACAGTACTTCCATTTTGTCAGCCTTCTGTAACATGAGATAACTAGCTTTATGCAGGTCCCTACTTTCTAGAGGAAGAAAGCAAAAGGTTGATTACCAGGTGACGATTCCATGACAGCTCTAACAAAATATTTCCACAGGTGAACGTAAGTAAATAATTTTCCTGATTCAGATGAGAAATAAAAAGCAAGGAGGTACAAGTCTGAGTAAATGATAGCAATAACAGAGAAAATGTTATTTCTTAAACCAGAATATAGGTTGCTTTGGGGCATACTTCCAGAAACAATGAAATCTGTGCTTTGAGGTAAACTGCGAAACCACAAGTTTCAGGAAGACTCATCTGTTGCCATTGGCAAGCTCAAAACCTCGTATCTGTTCTAGCAGCACACATGAAAATTTAATGCAACCACAAGTTTCTCTCGCATCTCCATCCTTCTTCAGTGCCTATTGGTTGTGCCTAATGGTTGTGAAAACTGTGCATCTAAATACTATCTTTTCATATGTAATTTTATTATGATTTGCAAAACTCAATTAATAGTCCCCTGCATTACTAGCAAACATTTTTATCATAGTTTATTTTTTAATATGCATTACCTAACTACCTATTGTACCCATCTGAGTGCAACAAACAATAGCTCCAACGGTGATCATTTAAGATAATTTAATCCATGTAATTGTAACACAATCTAATTTAACCTCTAGGGCACTTACAAAACACAAAAAACCAATCTCAAGTCAAAAACATTGTCTTCTTTTAGCTTATTACGAAAATTTTGAAACCATTCATAATGAAAAATTACAGCTTCTTAAAAATGCATATTTATCCATAATTCCAACACTTTTTCTACTTTATATTTTTCACTGTATCTGTGAATTTAGGGGTAAGGTTTTTCTCTTAAAAAAAAAAAACAAACAAACCACCAACCAAAACTCTCAAAGAAATACACTTATTTCACTAAATTTCTGCAACTTCTCATGACAAAACAATCATTTACAAAACAATTATTGGAAACTCTTGTGGAGTGGTTATTGTATTTTTTGTATCTCAACACATGATTCTTCCATACAAATGATCAGTCAGTGAAAGAAAATCAGGCCTGTCCTCCTTTACTTTTAACTTCCCTGTCTACTTCACAACAGAATAAGCATGAATCACCTGAGGTTTGGGAGTTACAGACAGCTTGTCTGCCCAGAAAGAAACATGGTCTGGACAGAGGTATCAGCAGCTAGTATTTCCAAGTTTTAAATCTATGTCTGCAATAAATCACAGTTTTCTTTTCAGCTATTTTTCACAGAGCAATATTTCACAAAACTTTATAAAATTGTTTAGGAGGGGTTTCAATGTGTTAGGCAGTGGCAGTGAGATATAATTCAGTTCTTGTGACTAACAGAATGAAAACCAGACTGACCACAGCATTGCAATAGCCAAATTTCTGTCTGTATTTAACCACTGGCGTATATTGCACACTTGCAAGGTAGCAGAGCCTCCGCCCACACCTGTAGCCTATGATCCTTTCCCTGCCTTGGACAAACTGATCCAGCGTGTCCAGTTGATCTCTGCTTATTCTTGAGGCTGTCTCTACTTTCTTGACCTTATTCTTCATTAAATTTCATTTACTTCATTTCCTTTTGGACATTTCTGTGTAGGATTATCTCAAGATTTTCTCGTTTGTCACTTAATTGTTTTGAAATTATACTAGAAACAACTTGGTAAAGCAGAAAGCTGCATAACAATTGCCTAAATATATTTAAAAAGATGTCTTTGTTGTGAGGAGCTAGGAACTCACAAAATGGCATATATACAGTGGATCGATTACCCCAAATACTGAGAAAAAATTGCCATCTTTCACTTCTTTCACCTAGCCACCTGACCTATGAATTTAAGAAAGAAATCCAAGTGCTCCTCCCACTCAAATTTCAAAGCACAGGAATAAAAACCTGCAACTATGCTTCATTGCAAACCTAAATCCCCAAATACCTTGGATGCTTATTTTAACATTTTAAAAAACTTTAAAGTAGATAGTAGTAGTCATTCCAGATTCTGAACATTGAGGTGCTTATCCACATCCAAACTTTTAATCATCTTCCAGTCAGTACTTCAGTCACAAAGCAACTGTATGTACATACAGGATAAGAAGCGGAGCAAAAGCTGGAGCTGCTATAAATGACAATTGACAAACAGAACCACTAACAGACACAGTAATGAAAAAAGGGATAGTTTTATAGGATTGAATTTGCTATGATTTCACACTACTGCACAGTAGAGGATAACGTATGAAAAAAGACTTTCTTCATAGCACATATGAACTTCCTGCAGTATATCAAATAATGTCACAAGGTGCTTTCTAGAAGGGTAGACAAAAAAATTACACTTTGCTTCTCCAGTGACAAGCTAACTCCATCCTGGCTCCTGAGTCTTCTGTGGAAGCTCCCTTACCAGTATTACCACTTCATGTATCCTGATGTTCCCCACACAATGGAAGCAGCGAGCTTGGCTTTCTGGGTTAAAGCATCTGGCAAATAGGTGTGCTGGTTTTGGCTGGGATAGAGTTGATTTTCTTTATAGTAGCTAGTATGGGGCTATGTTTTGGATTTGTGCTGAAAACAGTGTTGATAATACAGGGATGTTTCAGTTGTTGCTAAGTAGAGCTTATACTAAATCAAGGACTTTTCAGCTTCCCATGCTCTGCCAGGTGCACAAGAAGTTGGGAGGGGGCACAGCTGGGGCAGCTGAGCCCAACTGACCAAAGGGCTATTCCATACCATATGATGTCATGCTCAGCATATAAAGCTGGGGAAGAAGAAGGAAGGGGGGGGATGTTTGGAGTGGTGGCGTTTTGCCTTCCCAAGTAGCCATTATGGGTGATGGAGCCCTGCTTTCCTGGAGATGGCTGAACACCTGCCTGCCCATGGGAAGTGGTGAATGAATTCCTTGTTTTGCTTTGCTTGCATGCATGGCTTTTGCTTTACCTATAAAAAGCCTTTTGCTTTACCAGATAAACTGTCTTTATCTCAGTGCACGAGTTTTCTCACTTGTGCTCTTCTGATTCTCTTCCCCATCCCACCGGGGCAGAGTGAGCAAGCGGCTGGGTGGGACTCAGTTGCTGTCTGTGCTTAAACCACGACAATAGGCACCTAACACGGTGTTATTAGTGCTCCTGGCAGGCTGCTACCCACAGCAACTATTTCACCATTGCCAATAATATTGAAGTGCATTGTAAATTTTAAATATATTTATGTTCTCTGAATGTGTTTTATTAATTTGGAGGTCCCACTCTCTTTTTTAAATGAGAGTATTTATGTTTGTGTTATGTTTATCTTGTACAATAAGCGATTATTGGTAAAAACATGGTTTATAACGTGGCCATCCTTTTAGGAATCCAGATCCCAGCTCTGTCTGTGCACTCGCATGGAAAATGAACATTCAAAAGATGAAATTTTATTTGAAAATCATTCCAATTTGCAGTCTTGCAAAACTAATCAGTATCCAATGGTTAATAATAGTCACAAGTTTTATGCATGCAAGGTAGCAATCAATTTCGATATCCTCCTAACTCTGAGTCTTTGAATTATTACACAAAAATAGAAGTCAAAGTTTTATAGATTTTTCCTTTAAAATAAATATAAAACAATCTACTGAAGTGAAGAAACAATATTGTCTATCTTTAGTACATCTGTCTTAAATACCTCGCATACAGTTCTTTAGTGAAGTATCTCATTCATTTGAGCCTGCTTTCCACATTACTGACCATTTATTCAGCCTTTGCAGAATGACTGCAGAAACAGAACAATAATATGTAAAAGCTAATAGATACATATGCTTTTTAGTTGATTTCTGAGCACAACAAAGAAAACATGAGCTCAATGGATTTGAACAGACATGTTAGAAAAATCTATACCTACATCATCTTATTTGTAGAAATAGTTATATGTTTGGACCCAACCTCTGCTAACGTCTGAGGGGGCACAGATAGGGACACTGGAAACTCTACATTACAAACATCAGACTCTTAAATCCAAATCCAGACAAAATTTACAGTGAAAAAGACTAAAAAGGTGTAAGATTTTGACTCAGGTCCTGGCATCGATTTCTACTGATGAAACTCTTACATAAATCAGAACAAATTATATAAAATGTGTACACTAAGAAACTACAAATTTGAAAATACGTTGTTGAAATGATTCTGCTTTAGACTGAGCATCTAGCAAGAAGGTTATATTTTGCATGTATTCAAATTATACATGCCACACTTGACAAGTCAAATACAACTAAGGCCAGTCACTCCTGATAAAGACCACAAAACACAATTATATCCTCTTTTCATCAAGATTACAAAACATTTAGCAAAGAACTTAGGATGCTGACAACTCACTACAACTCTTCACGCTGCCTTCTTGAGCAGACAGTTACTGGCAGGCAACCTGATCACCTGGAGAGTCAGAAGAAGGGTGAATGTGACACCAGACAAAGAGGCATACATATTAATAAGCTTCTCAATAACAATTTATAACTGTATTGTTAAGAAGTTTTGTTTTGTGTTAATTAGATAATTTGGACAGAGAATGTTAGCATCATTGTAACTGGACTAACCACAATAAATTTTTGTTGTATTTTTATTAACTTAAGATTTCAATTAGCCTAACTCTACTATTTGACTTCCTGTATAAGATGTACTTCCCATAATAACCTGCTAAGTACGAAGATAGAAATTTTCATGTTTTTAAAAGATTATCAGTAAGTATTTTCCTCTTGAAAAAATCATCACATCAGTTACCAAAGCAGAGTAGGCTTTTGTTTTGCTATCCAGAGGGGTGGCCATGCTACAAAAAAGGGAAATAGTGTTTCATGTATAGTTACTTTCATTGAGAATCAGTTAACTTATTATTATTACTTAGTCAAAATTTATATTTCAGATCAGTCGGTTGCACTTTATGCTCATGAAAGACTTAAAACTTATTATAAATTGTGATTTTATGTAGCTGAGGACCAGGAGAGGAGTGATTTTGTCTCTATCATACATGGAGGGCAAGGCAGAACCAGTGATTAAACTTAGAATTGCCAATTTTCTGGTCCATTGCCCTAATCACAAGATCATCCTTCTATGTTCAATTTTGGATAATAAAGAAATAATATGGATTTTTCAAGCTTCATTTCCAATGACTTGTCTGTAACCAGGGTACAATTTTATCGAGTTTGTCTCTTAGGCAACATTCTTTATCTCAATTTGTTTTGAAATTAATAGATCTTTTGTACGCAGTGAGTACTTTTTTTTTTTTCTAACTGGTATAAATCATTCAGAATCTCATCAGCAATGAATAGACATATTCAGCTGTTCATGGTGTATTTCCTTTTTTTGGCTGGGCAAGTGATCACAATCAAAATATTTCCAACAGGCATACCTGCCTTTACAGATTCAAAATTAACTTTCCATGGTGAATAACAGCATTAGGTCCAAAACCAAATTTGATTAACACTTGCCAATGAAGTAATTAGGTGGAATACTTGTAGAAAGTGGATCACAAATTTTGCTGTAATACTTTGAGGCATTCACACTTGCATACATATAATCACTAATTTATTGATTTAATGTCCTCCTATATCTTTACTTTCAAAATCAGCTGTGTGTAGTAGTCAAAAAAATCGGTGTGTAGTAATACAAATATTTACTGCCAAAAGCCAATGAAGGAAGTACTGCGTGTAGTTGGCAAGACATTACAGAAAGCTACAGGATGATATCTCTAAGTTTGACGAATTCAGTTTTATTTGCATATGAAAAACAAGAATCATCTAGTGTGAACTAATATGCTCCTTTCCCAAGTTCCAGAAACATTTGATGCAGAAAATTAATTTCTCCAAAAGTTAGGTGTTTTTTCCAACCCCCAAATCCCTCAAAATGTACAGTCCAGCATCAGCAGTGATCCCTATCAGGTACGGGGAGAAGCAGTGGAATTATCAGCAGCAAGTGTTACACCTGAAATCTCTCAGAGTGATTATGTCAGCTTTTGAAATTCCTTTTCACATCACAAATTAGAAAGATTTCACATCCTATGGACATAACAAAAGAAATAAAACCCACTCTTCACAACTGCTTTCACAAGGAGTCTTATCTGTCTTATCAGTTCTTAGAGGTCTAACACAATGTATCAATCAAAATCTTCAGACTATCTGAAACAGAATACAAGCAATCTTTTGTTGTGGTTTAACCCCAGTCAGCAACTAAGCACCACGCAGCTGCTTGCTCACCCTGCCCCCTCCCAGTGGGATGGAGGACAGAATCTGAAGAGCAAAAGTAAGAAAACTTGTGGGCTGAGATAAGAAATAATTAATTATAAATTATTTTTAAATAAATTATTAATAATAATAATACATTGCAATGAAAATTAAAATAACAAGAGAGGGAGAGAGAGAAGAACAAAACCAAAGAAAAAACAAAAAAACAAGTGATGCAGCTGCTCACTACCCACTGACTGATGCCCAGCCAGTCCCCGAGCAGCGATCGCTGCCCCCCGGCCAACTCCCCCCCAGTTTCTATACTGAGCATGACGGCATATGGGATGGAATAGCCCTTTGGCCAGTTGGGGTCAGCTGTCCTGGCTGTGCCCCCTCCCAGCTTCTTGTGCACCTGGCAGAGCATGGGAAGCTGAAAAGTCCTTGACTGGTGTAAGCACTGCTTAGCAACAACTCAAACATCAGTGTGTTATCAACATTATTCTCATCCTAAATCCAAAACACAGCACTATATCAGCTACTAGGAAGAAAATTAACTCTATCCCAGCTGAAACCAGGACATCTTTCAAAATGAAAAACAAAAGCACATTCACAAGTCTGTAGGCACTGCTTGTTTGTGCAAGTCTGAAGATTACTTTTCTATGATAGCATTCTTTGTGAAATATATTAATTACTGTAAAGATAAGTACTGCAAAATTATTACTGTATAAAATAATAAGTAAAATGCCTACATCAAGAACAAATTTATTAAATTACAATTATAATTATATATTAATATACTCATTAATATTGTCCTTTTGAACTGCTCTGAGCAATCATGACCCAGACTATAATGAACACAATCTTTTTGTCTAGTTTTAATAATGTTTATATATTCAGTAGTAAGAAACATGGTGTCCTGTCAAGAAAATAAATTTTCATCAAAGTGTTCTCTTTTTATTGCTACAGGGGAGCTTTTTTTCTTTTAAACATTTGAAGTACTCTGCCACTAATCACAAAAGAGTTGCTTTCTCTAATGTCAGGGCTGTACACACAAAAGAAATCATATAAGAAAAATAAGAACAATTGCTATGTCTGATAGATCCTTAATAGCCCATCTGTTTGCATTCATCCCAACTGTTCTGTGGAAAATGTGCACAAATTTATTGTCATAAATTGTTTCTGCAAAACTATTGTTCCTTTTTTTCCCCAGTTAAAAGTTATCTATCGATAGCTAGAGAGGAATAGTAACATAATATCTCAGTTCATCTTTAGAAATATAACAAGGAAATAAATATTAACTTCTTAGATTATCATTGACAAGGGCCAATTTGAAGAACTCTGCAAATGAACACTTAAGAATCAATCTAATCAGGTTTGAGCAATGAATTCTTTGAAGTTACATGCAAGTTAATGCCTTCACTATAATAGACGTCATTTATGCTTATGAAGTAATCCATCTTGTTCCAAGATTATTTTGCCTGTGCTTCTAATACAAAGACTTGTATCAATATTTATCTTTAGGCTTGACTCTTTGTTTACGGTTTAAGGTATGCTATTAGAGCTCCTCAGAATGACTAACCATCAGTTATTTATACAAAGTTTCAATTAAACTTTTTCTATGATAAATTACAATTTATAGTTAGCTTAGAAACACATTGGTTCCGTAATGATGTGATCAATATCAATTATACAAAGATAATTAAGAGTGTTTATCAATGATAAAAAGGGCAAGGTTTTTCAGTTTTTACATATGACCCTGTTGCATAGCTAATGGTAATAGCCAAGCCTTGATTTTCTACTTTACCCTGCCTTTTGAATGCTCTCTTATTTTTATTTTGCTAAAGGAAATGAACAGAAAAGCCCATATAAACTTGTTGCCCTAAACTCTTGTTTAGCGCTGCTGTACTGAGCTTAAGCTGAGGACAGAAAAATCCCACCATGAGACCTTGTCTGAAAAGGAAGGAAGGAATTCAGGCAAAATTTGTAGAATCAGCCAAGGGTTCTGCTATTGTGAAAAATGTCTTCAGTTCCAAATCCAATGGGCTTTTACTTTCCCTCTGTATGGCCTAAATGAACACTTGATACTTCATGTTCATCTTTGGATGAGGTGTAAAAGATGAGAATTACACTCCTGTACAAGCTGAGACCTCATGCTGATTATCAGTGCAGGTAAATTCAAGGGACTCTTTCTTAATTACACCTTATTTTCCTGAATTAGCTTCAGACTGGAAAAATGACATGTTGGTCAAAAAAAATTTTGAGGGCAGAACTAGGTATAATTAATGGAAGGATTTTCAAGTTAAATGAATTTTGTATCAGGTTGTTATGAGACTGAATACTTTGCAGATATTTTGAAAGGCATGTAATAAATTTAATTTCTTAGTTTCTGTCAAGAAGTCCTATAGAACAAGAAAAGTTTTCATTACCTTTCCTGATAAGCAAGAAAAACAAACCTTATACTGACAATTCAGAATTTCTATTTACTATTTGAAATTTTAAATTGTTATATGAGTCACTCAGGAAAGGATAGCTTTGGTTTGGCTTAGTTTTGCCAGACAGGTGAGAAAAACAGAATCCTGTTTTGTGTGATGTTGCACTTTTGTATATGTTCATGGTTTCACATCTAAACTTTATTCATAAAATCTTTCCCAAAGAGTTGGCAAATGCACAACTCATGTAGATCCTGCTATATTGCAACCATACTCATTTTATGTCAGAATGAAACCGTACTGTAAAAAAGGATGTATTTTGGAAGTCAGTTTCTTATCTGACTTGAGATACGTCAGTACAAAGGATGTCATGTAAAGAGAAGACAGGGAAATGAATCTGTGTTCCTGAAATTTCACAGTCGTGCATCTTTTCATCTATGATGGAGCAGATGAGAAGCTTCTGTAGTCTTTGCTTGGGAAACTACTTTCTATAAGTGATAGTTTTGCTTGAGTAGAAACTACAAGATAAGACTAGCACAATTGTTTCATTCAGAATACTCTTGTGTTTTAATAGTACATTCAAGATATACCAGAATACCCTACTCATTTTAAAGTTTACTCTCATTTAGCTTCATGTTCAGATGACTGCTTATAACATCTGACCTTCATCTTTGCCTTTCTCACTAAGAACTGTTTTGAGTGCAGCAGAACCTCCAACTAAGAAATTCTTACACATGCTTTGCAAAAATACTACAGAACCAGTGCTGAATTAATTTGACGAAGAAAGACTGATAGCAATGAAGAGGAAAGAAGGTGCCTGTGGAGACGCACCACTGTGTTAGATCAGGAAACACCTTCAACCTTTGTGAATAAATTTTATAACATTGGTCAATATAAAATAATATTTTCGTGTCCTTTTTGCTTTGTAAAACTAACTCATCTCTGCCTAGTGTTATTATTCATTTTATTATTTATAAAGTAAATGGGTCTGTCTCTTTTTCTGGTCTTTTTTTGCCATCCCGTTTAATTCCATTTTTTCAAGTTAGCAAAGTAGCCTGAATGGAACGCAGCATATCAGAAGCCACAAGGTGAATTTACAGAATAAGATGTACCTTTTCACTCCTTTGTTCACCACGCTGCATTGAGCAAATACCCTCATTAAATTACCATCAATGATGACAATGTATTTCTCTTAAGGGATCACAATTAATTTAGTACCCAGCAATGTACCTATGTAATTCAAAGGCTTTCAAGGAAAAAAAAAAAAAAAGTATTTTTCCAGAACCTGCTTTAAAGGCATTATCTAGGGCCAAAGAGTAGAAAATTGATCTTTTTACAGCTTTAATGTAACATACAAATAGATCTATGTTGGGAATACTGTATTTTCAGTGACATCATAGCAAATACCGCCAACCCGCATTCCAGTCCCAGCTCATTCATAGGACCAAACAATCTGCTACTTGATCAAATGTCTGTAAATGCAACTGATCTCCAAGTGAAAATCCATCCCTGAATAGTTTAAATATAACAAGTCCAGGCCTATCCCTGCTATGCTGTTACAAGAGACCTGTAATAAGCCATATAAACTGGATGCAACAATCTTATCTATTCTGAGGAATCCCTTATATTTACAAGAAAGCAAAATGTGAATTATTTCTAATCTCTGCACTTTGGCAGCCCACTTTGAAAGAGAATGTAAGAAATAAAACCAGTAAATGCGTATCCCATGGGATTTTTTTTTTCTAGGAAAAGCAGGAAGGACAAATCCATGTACCCATGTAAACCTAAATGAACCTTTTTTTTTTTTTTACTTTATCTCAGTAAAACAAGTTTCATCAAAAGAAGGAATAACAGAGAGAGAGAAATGGAAAACCCCACACCTGCACAAATCAGACAGGTGGAAAAATCCATAGTGGTGTAAATGAACAAAAACATTATAATTTTGAGAATGAACAGCTGCATTTAGAAGGAGGTGCTTCCTTTTTCCGTAGTGGAATTGATTTATGCTAGTGCAGACTGAATAGGGAACTACTTTCTCAAGATTCAGCCTAGAGGTGCACTGCATCCCCTTGAGAGGCCCAAGTGACTTTAAGGGGCAATATCATACAGATTCTGACCCAAAGCAGCCTCCAAAAGCTCTCTACTGGTTTCTGCTATTTTGTACTCATATATTCTGTCTATACCCATAGATGCAATTTTAAAGTATTTCCTGCAAGAAGAGACTTTGTTTTAAGGTATGTTATCACAGTTAAACTGACAGCAATTCTTTTTCTTAGTAGAACCATAATACTATTGGGCTTCATCAGGCCTCACATCTGTAGATTAACATTCCTCCTTGTAGATTAACATTCCTCCTTGTAGAAGTTATAAATTAAGTTATGCCTGCCCTATAGTTTAACAATAGGACCTTGCCAACATTTTCAAATATTTTTTTCTCAATCATGTTCTTAGCTCAAAAATTCAAAACACAACCAATGTCTTTCAAAAAAATGAATTATTCCTGTATGGCAAATGCCTAAATGAGGGAAAAGCTTTATCTGAAATGGAGACATTAAACAGTGATTTCACGTTATGCTTTGCAAGCAGTGAATACATTTTGTATATATATATTTCCCAGTATTATATTTCTATATCCATAGAGTTGTAAAACATTGTCCAAAGATCTATATGCATTTGTCCCCCATCAATAAAGAACAAAACGTTTTCACCAAAAGCTGAGAGAAAGGAATAAGCTCCATTCCAGCCAAAGCTTTCTGAAGAGCAAACAGTCCAGCTCCCAATTCACTCTTCCCTTCACCAGAGCACCCCTCCTTCTCACCATCCCAAATAGATTGAATTTGCCTATTGTGTCTCTAACAAAAGGTAGCACAGAAGTAAAACTCATGTCACTGAAACAAGCACTGGGTTTTTTTCCAGCCCATCCCTGCAACAGGAGCTAATAATAGCCTTACTGTACTGCTGAGGGTTAAAGGTGGTTTGAAATGTGAGATTATTTCAGAGAAAAAAAAAAAAGAAAAAATCTTAGAAATTGGAAATGGACAAATCCTGCTAGATCTCATTGGTAAAAATCCTCTTATAATGATCCCTTTTATGTTACCTGCTGCATTTTTTTACTCATAAATGTCCATTTTCCTTTCTACCTTCTTTTACTAAAATAGTTTCAATATACTAAATTTATAAATGATAATCTTATTCACTAAATTTGTCACTTTTCCTAGTAGAAATACAGAGCTAAAAATTCAACTATTTCAGAAGGAGCTTTCCAGCTTTCTAACATTGAGTTTGCTGAAAATATTGGGAACGAGTCTCTGGAATAAAAATTAATTGTGTTACTTATGCCAGCAAGCACATTGGCACAAGGTGGTGAAGTCTCAGAATAGTCTTGGAGTCTTGCCAAATGTTACTGATATGAGTGAAAATAGTAAAAGCTGCTTCCCTGTGGCACATTTTAGTTTCTTCTCCTCTGCCTCTACTCTTCTCATTTCATTATAACTTACGTGAACTCTTAAATTTTTATGTCAACAGTATGCTTATAATTTTAATACTTCATAAATTAAAGAAAATCATTACCTAACGAAAAATATAAAATTATTCTCACTATAATAGAAGTTAAGTTTTTAAAGAGTAATTACTGTGATGCTTTTTACTTTTCCGACATATGCCATATTTTCTCTAATCAATCACAAAACAATCCATAGTACACCTTCCTATGAAGCAGAAATAATGGTTCATCTGCTTGAGGGTAGGAAATGGTATAGCTTCTCCTGAGGATGAGCAGGCATGAGTGTATTGTATCAAAGATTCATAGTTATTGCTGTCATCAACATTCATGAAATAGAAGACATGTTTCAGTCGTCAAGTCCTACAATTCCTATTCTTTTTTTCAGGACACACAATTTGGGATACTTTTACAAGTTACATGAATTAAAAAATCCCTAGCTTTAAGTCATTCTTTAATGACACATTAGAAGTGTCATGCAATTTCCCTAAGTGACAAATCTAAATGCTACAAACATACCGAGTGTGAAAAAACATTATGTGAAATGTCAGTTTACACACACAGGTGTTTGACCTCATTTATATTCTTCTTCCATCTAGCACAGATAAAGCACATCTGGCAGTTGATATTTTGTGCGTGAAAGTCTTGCTGAGCCTCATCACAACGAAGTGTGTCCAATTTTCTCTCCCTGCATGAAGCATGTAGTAACTTTGTGCATCAAAACTTATCACAATTTTTCAGCTCATGAATGTTTATCATCTTTCAACCACTGCTGTGTTTGAAATACAAATGCATTAAACAGCACAGGTAGACAGGTGTTTGAAAATCATTGCCAACACTAGAAGGAAGCACCTTTTCCTTTTCAAACTACAAACCAAAATCTTCAGGTTTTCCTCCTATGTAATCACAGAAACTGCATGAAACAGGCAAATACCTTCTACTGACATCCATAACCGCATTTCCATGGAACATGGGAGCAACACCATCTCTGTCCCATTCCAGCCAATCTGAAAGCACCTTCCAACCCATCTGGAAGGTAAAAACAGGAATTCCCTGAGACAGAACAAGCATTTTGAGTAGAGAAAAATCCTTCATTACTGACCCCAGCAGGAACTACTACTCCAAGAGCAAACGTAATCCTCTTCCACATCAAATCCACATGCTTATAGAGCTTCCTGGACAACAGCAATATTATCAAGCTGATCTTTTATTTAAGATGTTAGGATTGTTTCTATTGTTCACTAGCAGTTCTTTTGACCTCCACCTCCCCACCACTGTTTTCTCCCTTTCCTTCTTCTGTTCTTTCCCTGGATTACTACTGCCACCATATATATAAATGTGCATGCACAGAAAACAAAAAGGCAAAGCAACAAAACTTTTTGGAGTAACTTTGATCTCATTACAACTTTTCTCACCTTATTTAACATTTGTATTTCACTTGTTCATTCCCATAATTCTAACAGAAAAGCAGTGATTTTTTTCTTTCTTTCTTTTTTTTTTTAAATCAAGAAAAAGAATCAAAACTGAAACAAAATACTTTTATCATTATAACAGGTCTGACCACATATATAACTGAAGTGGAATCAATTATATGTCCAAGACTTCATACACTACAGCATTACTTGTGATGTTGTCAGAGCACAGGAGAACACAGGGATACTCCTCTTTGTCACAAAGTAGACTGCCGAAAAGTGAAAATCATTAGAGTTCTGACGAACATTCCGTATAAAACCCCATTATGTGGTTTCAGATTCCATTTCAACCTTGGAAGTCACTCCAGCTTTTTCTAAAGGTTAAAACCAGACATTTCTCATTTTCCCTTGGACTGTTGTGTGGTTTTTCCATCTGCAATTATCTTCACTTCCTGTTCTCCTGACGATTAGTGATACTTCATCTAAACATAGAATCATAGAATGCTTTGGATTGGAGAGGACCTTTACAGGTCATATAGTCCAACCCCCCTGCAAGAGCAGGGACATCTTTAACTAGATCAGGTTGCTCAAAACCCCATCCAACCTGACCTGGAATGTTGCCAGGGATGGGGCCTCCACTACCTCTCTGGGCAGCCTGTTCCAGTGCCTCACCACCCTCATTGTAAAAAACTTCTTTCTTAAATCCAGTCTAAATCTGCCCTCCCTTAATTTAAAACCATTGCTCCTTGTCCTGTCACAACAGACCTTGCTAAAAAGTCTGTCCTCGTCTCTGCTCTAGGCCCCCCATTAAGCACTGGAAGGCTGCTATAAGGTCTGCCCGCAGCCTTCTCTTCTCCAGGCTGAACAACCCCAACTCTCTCAGCCTGTCCTCGTACGAGAGGTGCTCCAGCCCTCGGATCATTTTTGTGGCCCTCCTCTGGACTCGCTCCAACAGCTCCATGTCCTTCTTGTGCTGAGGGCTCCAGAGCTGGACGCAGTACTGCAGGTGGGGTCTCACCAGAGTAGAGTAGAGGGGCAGAATCACCTCCCTCAACCTGCTGGCCATGCTTCTTTAGATGCAGCCCAGGATACGGTTGGCCTTCTGGGCTGCGAGTGCACATTGTTGGCTCATGTCCAGCTTTTCATCCACCAGTACCCCCAAGTCCTTTTCTGCAGGGCTGCACTTGATCACATCATCCCCCAGCCTGTATTGAAACTGAGGATTGCCCCGACCCAGGTGTAGGACCCTGCACTTGGCCTTGTTGAACCTCATGAGGTTCACACAGGCCCACTTCTCCAGCTTGTCCAGGTCCCTCTGGATGACATCCCATCCTTCGAGCGTGTCAGCTGCACCACTCAGCTTGGTGTCATCTGCAAACTTGCTGAGGGTGCACTTGATCTCGCTGTCAATGTCATTGATTAAAACATTGAACAGCACTGGTCCCAGTATGGACCCCTGAGGGACACCACTTGTCACTGACCTCCATCCGGACATTGAGCCATTGACCACTACTCTCTGGATGCAACCATCCAACCAATTCCTTATCCACTGAACAGTCCACCCATCAAATCCGTATCTCTCCAGTTTAGAGAGAAGGATGTTGTGGGGGACTGTGCCAAAGGCTTTACAGAAGTCCAGATAGATGACATCCATTGCTTTTCCCTTGTCTGCTGATGTGGTAACTCCATCGTAGAAAGCCACTAGGTTGGTCAGGCAGGTCTTGCCCTTGGTGAAGCCATGTTGGCTGTCTCAGATCACCTCCCTGTCCTCCATGTGCTTTAGCATAGCTTCTAGGAGGATCCGTTCCATGATCTTCCCAGGCACTGAGGTGAGGCTGACAGGTCGGTAGTTCCCAGGGTCATCCTTTCTACCCTTTTTAAAAATGGGCACAATGTTTCCCTTCTTCCAGTCACCAGGCACTTCACCTGACTGCCATGACTTTTCAAATATCATGGAGAGTGGCTTGGCCGCTACATCAGCCAATTCCCTCAGGACCCTGGGATGCATCTCATCAGGTCCCATAGACTTATATATGTTCAGGTTCCTCAGGTTGTCACAAACCTGATCTTCCCTTACAGTGTGAGGGGCTTTAACCCCCTTGTCCCCACCATGTTGTTCATTGACAGGGGAGGGGTGAGGAGAACGGTTGCCAGAGAAGACTGAAGCAAAAAGATTGTTGAGTACCTCAGCCTTCTCCTTGTCTGTTGATACCAGGTCACCATTCTTGTTCATCAGTGGAGGTATGCTTTCTTTAATTTTCCTTTTCTGGCTGATATACCTGTAGAAGCCCTTGTTATTCCTTGCATGCCTTGCCAAGTTCAGCTTCAGCTGCACCTTGGCCTTCCTGACCCCATCCCTACACAAGCAGGCAGTGTCCCTATACTCTTCCCAGGATACCTGTCCCTGCTTCCACTGCCTGTGCAGTTCCCTCTTGCTCTTTAGTTTGACCAGCAGGTCTCGACTCAGCCACGCTGGTCTCTTCCCTTCCTTGCCTGATTTCCTACATCTGAGGACTGAGAGCTCTTGCGCTTTATGGAAAGCATCCTTAAAGATCTGCCAGCTCTGTTCTGCTCCTTTGTCCCTGAGGACCGTTTCCCAGGGAGTCCTACTGACTAACTCCTTGAAGGGCTGGAGGTTTGCTTTCCTAAAATTTAGAGTCCTGACTATACTCCTCACTTGTTCCATATCCCTCAGGACTGTGAACTCCACCAATGCGTGATCACTGCAGCCTAGGCTGCCTCCGATCTTGACATCACTGATGAGCTCACTTGCATTGGTGACCATCAGGTCCAGTATTGCATCCCCTCGGGTAGGGCTGTCTGTTACCTGGGTGAAGAAGTTATCCTCAATGCACTCCAGGAGTCTCCCGAATTGCCTACAGCTCACCATGATACTTTTCCAGAAGATGTCAGGATGGTTGAAGTCCCCCAGTAGAACAAGAGCTTGCAAGCGTGAAACCTTCTGTAGCTGGGGGAAGAAGGCTTCATCAGTAGGCTCTCCTTGATCAGGTGGCCTGTAGTAGACACCAGCCACAAGGTTCCCTTTGTTGCCTTGGTCTCTAATTCTTACTCATAAGCTTTTGACCTGCTCGTGGCTATTCCTCAGGGACAGCTCTTCACACTCTATCCATTTCTTGATATAGAGGGCAACACCTCCCCACCTCCTTCCCCACCTGACCCTTCTGAATAGCCTGGAGCCATTGATAGCCACACTCCAGTCATGGAACATCCCATGGAACTTTCCTGATTTTATGGCTCCATGTTTTAAAGTTTATTTTCTTTCTGAGATTGAGTTGACACTTTAAAGAGGAATGCATTACAGCAGGTTGAGTCAGTCAATGTGTTTTGAAACATAACAAGAAATTATTTGTGCCAAACAAAAAAGTTTGAAGTGGATTGGACAAGAATCTAAAAAGATGCAGGTATCTTCAAGGTTGAATGTGCTGGGTAAAACTCGTGGGTTAAGATAAAGACAGTTTAATAGGTAAGCATGCAAGCAAAGCAAAACAAGGAATACATTCACTATTTCCTATCAGCAGGCAGACATTTAGTCATTTCCAAGAAAGCAGGGCTCCGTTGCACATCCTTTGGAAATAAAAGTATAATTATGGTATATAATGTGGTTGAACCCAAAGTGATTCCTCAAAAAGGACAGGGAAAAATTTATAGAATTGTATCTGATTCCTCTATAAGATGTAGGAAAGAAAATTGCAGAGATTCGCGTTTTACTTCGTACAACCTCATTTGGAATATAAGACACTAGTCATTTTGTTTGCAATAAACAACAGAAGGGAATGTTTTTAATGTCAAAGTTCTTTGGATACATAGCCCTACTTAAGTCAACATGAATTAAGCATCTAATAACATTATTTGTAATCTGGGCCTATGGTGCTTGTACATCAGAATAATCAGGAGAGGTTTAGTATGCACAGTTTTTTTCCCTGAAGGTTGAGCAAGAGTTGTGGTCAGCCAGAATTAGAAATGACTCAAGATGAATGGAAAAATAAGTTTCACAGATTTGAGCTTCTGTTGAGGACTGAGGCATTTGCACATAAGGACAACCCTTCTGTACTGATCGGCGATGCTCATGTATTCCAATTGCAACAAGCTTCCTATGGGATTTGCCATCTGTGCTGGTGTCATGTTGTGGAAAGGTCTGAAAGCATAGATAGGAATTATGGTGACGCTAACTTTTACAGGAAGTGTTGCCTGGCAAATAGTATTTGGCCATGCTCTCATTCTTCCACAGCTTCAAATGCTCTAAAAAAATCAAGGAATACCCATTACACTGACATTAAGCAGCCTTATGGTACTGTCATGGACACTGAGTTCTCTCCAAGATAGGAAAGGCAAGATCTGTCAATTAAAGAAAAAAAGGTTTTTAATTGTGGTGGGCTTTTTTTGCAGTTATTTTGTTAACTACTGATTGACTAATCCATTGCGGGGAGGGAAGGGAACAATGAGATACAATGATTTTGACATCTTGTGTTAATAGAAAGTACAATTTCAGAATCACTTTGCACACTACAACATCGTTTAACTCTTTCTTTGTTTAGTCTTTGCTCTTTATCATTGAGTACATGGTATCAACAGCTCATCATTAACCAATCACTCCAAATTCCAGGAACATGACAATAAAAGGAGCTAAATAGCACTTATTCTGTCATTGTATGTTTTTACATGAAATAAATTTTAATTAGGATGGTATTTTGAAAGAGACACAGTGCTTCGTTGTGATTCCCATGAGGAATCAGCATGCTTTGTGATATTTCCAATTTGATACGCAAGTAACAAAGACAGGAAAAAGAGAAAGATAAGGAAGACTGAGAAGAACAGAGTAGAATTCTTATAGCAGAAAGTAAAACTAAAAATTTAAGAGAGCCAGAACTTGAAAGAAGATTCGGGGGCGGGGGGGGAAGCCAAAAGGACATAAGATAGTCTATAAAGAATACAGATCTTAAAAAAAGAAAAATTGAAAGTTATAAATAAATCCTAGAGAAGTCAAGAATGGCAAGAAAAAGTAATAGCGAAAACAACACCAAAGAAAACCACAGTCTGGGTAGTGCTGTAGACTCACTAGACAGTTCACAACAGCAGGAATGTATAACAATTTTCTATACTGTAAACATTGCATCTTCCCTTTAGTGCTTTTTTTAATCCACTCCATTCTCAGAGTGTACCTTGCTGTCCAATAATCTGAAGAAGATGGAGCAGGAGAGCTGGGTAAAGCACAGGTGTTCTAGGTTTTCTAACTACTCCAAATGACTTTGAAATCATAGAGCCAGGGCTGTGCTGAAGGCAAAGAGATGAAGCTTTCTTTGCTTCTGCAAAGCCATCTGCCATACCCCAGTATGCAGAACCGTTCCAGGTGGTGCACAACCTGGTTAATCCAGGCTCTGTCCAGTTGGATACACAAATGAGATGTCTATGCTAGGAGGGATTTTCAAGCTTCTTTGCGATAACCATTCAGCTGGCATGCTCTGCCTCGCTACTGTTGGAGCAGACACCAAGGCTGCAACAGCAGAGCCTTTGTCTTCCCAACCAGTGCTGCTCAGGGTTGTGTTCAAGGGTGCTTTAACATGGATTCAGCTGCAGTCTGCAAGATGAACCTACATTTTGTAACTAAGAAGAACCAAAATGACTGTACTCATCTTCCCTCAAGAGCTAGAAAAGCTGTAGCAAGACTATTCTACTGGTTTGAAAGTACCTTGAGTGCTCAAAAATCAGATTAAAAAGCCCCCAATCCATGCTAGACGTTCAAACAATCAGATTGCTGGTTCAAACATTAGGTGGGACAGAGGAAGGAAAAAAGGAAGTCTTCCATGGAAAACTAGCTGAAACATGGGATGTGACTCTTAGTCCTAGAACTCCTTGCTTGGCCACTATGATTAATATTGTCTTCAGTGAAAAATGTAGCCTGCTAACATGGTGTGATTTGTGGTAGCTCTATAAGAGATTTTGCTATGCCAGGAGGTCTAGTACGGTGAATACATAATGAGGATAAATTATGGAGTATTCTGAAGTTTTGTTATTATATTATACTGGCACAAAAGTTGAGCTATTGCTAAAATAATAAATGCAGAATGCCAATCAACATATAAAATCAACAAAAGACACAAAAAACAGGGAATAGAAATCAAAAGAGAAGCCTGAAGAAATCAGAAGTGGGGGCGGGAACATTCATTTTTCTCCAAGCAATGACTCTCAGTTTAGATGTTGCCAAATAACATTTAGATCTGTATTTTTTCTTTAATTGCATACCATGACAGTGCATGAAAGTAAAATTCATTTGGAGTTTTAGTACTTAGAAACACAGAGAGTGAATAAAATGTTCTTGAATAATAGTAGGCCCTCAAAAATGATTATGTTAATAATGTTAATAATTCAGTAACAGATTAATTGTTCTGCAAAAAGTCACTACAATTATTAAAGACTTTTGGATTTGATTCTCTACATTGATAACAAGTATTAGATTAACTTTGAGCGGCAAAACTATTTATGCCAAATGTCAACTACTTTTCAGAAATAAACAGCTGAGTTGGAATCCGATTCTAGCTCCTTTGTCCCCATTAAAGCCACACAAACCTTCGGGAGGCTAGAAACTGCTGGCTCACCTCTTGGATCATGGAATACTGATAATATCCTTATGCATGGTATGGAACCAACCCATTTTTTGTTTTAGACTTCCAGAGTTTGCTACCAAGTTAATAGATTGAGTACAAAATTTACAACTATTGTTATTGTTCTCTTTCAAGTGATTTATAAGACTTCTGGAGGTAGAATCTGGTGCCAGTGTTAGACTAATCTTGTTTCTGATATCTAAAGGCCATATTGTTTGGGAGGACTAACTGTAAATCCACCCAAATAAAATCTTCGGAAAGCATGTCACATACAATAAACTTTGAGATCTTTCAAGGCCACATGTTCAAATGAAAGTTTGCCTACAAGGACATCAGATTTTACTGTCACTTTTGTACTCCAACAGTATTAAGTATTTCCAATTCCTTCCCACCTTCCATCTTTTATTTTTGGAGACTTCACACATTAAAAACCTAACAATATCTATTAGTATGCAGCAAGTAGTTGCAACAGCAACCTCTACCATTTTTCATTGCATTACTTTTTGCAAATGTGATTAATAAATTCTAAACACAAGTTTCCAAATAAATAATGGCAAACACAGTCTGAAACCCTAATGTGCACTGTTTCCATTCATGGAAGCAAAACACATTATTGAGCAAACTGTGTTACTTCCAGCATTATTGTAGCATTGCTTAATGCCAAAAAAGTCTAAAGAAAAATATTATGCAAGAAAAGCTGTAGCCAAACAATTATTTCAGTCAGATACCACTGAACTTAAATTTTAAGAGTTAATTTCTGAAAATGTTTACTTTTACTAAAATAGTGCATTTCTGAATTGAATCACGAGATCAATGACCTCTTGTTTTTCATTAATTCTAAAATGCTTTGGACATAACTCTCAAACACTGTCAGCTGTATCAGACTGTAATTTAACATGCTTAGGTAGGCAGAAATTAAGTGTCTAAATTAGCCAGTACCTGTATAGAATTTTTCAATTTGAGAGACTAAAACTAACAACAAAATCTATTTTGTTCCCCTACAACAAGTTCCCATGTAAAATATTTACACAAATAAAAGTTAAAGCATTATCATACAATCCATAAAAATCTGAAGAAAAACATTTGTTTAAAAATATACCTGAAATGGGTGAACACAAGTGCCACAATTTTGCCATCAAATAAAACCATTTTGCACACATCTTCAGTATCCCCTGCTTGTTGTATTCTTCCTTGCCTTTTTTTTCTCCTTCTTTATTTGCACATGCAAACATGCAGGTTCAGTCAATACATAACAAATTTTCCGCACATCCTGAATTAAAATTAAAACAAACACTGTAACGAACATAGTAGGATATTATTTGTACCACTGCAATTTTCAGACTCTGAAGTCACAAAGTGAAACCTCTACATATTCATGTGAAAGATCTGCTAAGCCAATAACATCGCAAGAAAGCATTTATTAGTTTCCTTAATTATCTTTTTCACCAATTACTTCTTTGTTTTTCATTCTTGCAATTACTGCTGCCACCTTCCCCATATCACACACAACTATTTAGATATCCAGACATTCCTCTGGATTTCTGCTGTTGTTATTCTATCAAATTTAGACTATTCTAGAGTCTTGAGTTGCAGGGCTATGATCTCATGGGGATGTCAGAGACCTGGTGGGACAACTCACCACCATGGAGCACTGCCATGGATGTATACTGGTTCTTTGGGAAGGATGGGCTGGGAGAGCAAGGAGGCGGAGTCGCCGTGAGCACAGGAGAGCAGCAGGGAAAGCCAGGACCTCTGCCTAGGGAGAGAAGATGAGGCAGCCTTGTCTGCAAAAAAAGACCTGAGGGTCCTTGTAGACAACAAGTTTAACATGAGCCAGCAATGTGTCCTGGTGGCAAACAAAGCCAGCAGAATCCTGGGATGCATTAGGCAGAGCACTAGAGGTGGGGGGAAGTGGTTCTTCCCCACTGCTCAGCCCTGGTGAGATGCATTCACCGTGCTGGGTCCAGTTCTGGACTCCCCAGTGCAACTGAGAAAAAGACATATGGGAGCATGCGCTGAGAAGAGCCAGGAAGTCGATTAAGCAACTGAAGTATCTTTCATATGAGGAGAGGCTGAGAGGGCTGAGACTGTTCAGCCTGGAGAAGAGAAAGCTCAGGGGGAATCACGTCAGTGTGTATGAATACCTGTTGGGGGGCTGGTAAGGGAGACAGAGCCAGCCTCTTCTCAGTCGTTCCCAGAGACAGGAAATTCCATTTAAACATTAGAAAAAAAACTTTATTCCTGTGGGGGTGATAAAACACTGGCACACGTTGCCCATAGAGGTTGTTGAGTCTCCCTCCTTGGAGATGTTCAAAAGCCAGCTGGGCACAGCCCTGAGCAAACCACTCTCGGTGCTCCTGCTTTGGGCACAAGGATGGGACTAGACGGTCTCCAGAGGTCCCTTCCTACCTCAACTATTCTGAGATTCTGTGATATTTAGTTCAGACAAATAAGCACACAACAAAACTTGAATACTACTATTGTAAACAACCTGATACCTAGGTAAGTATCAAATTCACCTATTTCCATGTTGTACTGCATCATCTGTACTCATTTTGAGTGGGTGTCAAGTGGGAAGATATGTCAGTGCTCTTTAAACAATGTATGCAAGCAGCCCAGTCCTAAATATTATGTCAAGGACTTGTAAAATGAAAGAACATGCTGTTACTGTGCTTTATAACACCACAGAATGGCTATTGTTCAGGAAAGGGCATGGAACCTGAACGGCAGCTGCCTCCTTCTCAGTCAGCTATCATGAAAAGTCCTTTTTAATCTACTATTAGGTAAAAAGATTTTTAAATTTAAATGAACATGCTTTTAAGGTCAACTGTTTCTGACTTTTTTCCTTGCTCCAGTCTCTGAAGTGAGTGAAGCTCTTACAGTTACAAACAACAACAAAAGAGCTTAAGGAGTCTCTAGATTCAGGTGCAATTGCACCTTGATAGGAATAAACACAGCTAAATCAGTGTTCTGTATCTTCTGCTGTTTCCCCCCTCTTTCCTGCTACATTTTCCTTTCTACCAGACTCATATACACATTTATTTTTAACAACATCTTACTATAGTATGCAACACAACAGCTATACTCAGCTATCTAATTTTATCTGTGATAGAGATAAGTCATAGAATCATAGAAACATTTAGGTTGGAAAAGACCCTTAAGACCATCGAGTCCAACCGTAAACCTAACACTGCCAAGTCCACCACTAAACCATGTCCCTAAGCGCCACGTCTACACATCTTTTAAATACCTCCAGCGATGGTGGTTGTCTCCGTTTCAAACTGTACAGGTCACCCTGTGCACGACTAATTATCTTAAAATCAGATTATCTGTGGCAGTTAACCAGACTTTCACCATAGTTGGAGAGAAGGGCAGTTTCATATGGAGATTCATTCCTATCCTAAAACTAGCATCCAGAATAGGTAAAATTAATCACTTTTCAGAAGTGCTTCTTTCTCAGTTGCCTAGGAGAGGAATATGGAAACTAGTCTGAGATTGACCACTTCACTTCCTAGCCAGTATTGGTCAGATAAGGTGAATCCAGCCTTTACTGCCCAGTGCAATTACTTCTTAAAAAAAATTATTTCGATTAGAGTACTTCAAAACCAACCCAATATTTCAAACTAATTATTACTCATTATTTCAAATTGTAACCTCTCAGGTGTCACATAGGAACCTTCACAGAAATATGAAAAGGTATATTTCAGAACTGTTAAGGTCTACAAATGTTAGACTGTATCTGACAATCTACAGAAGTCCAGAAAACAATTTTTGGCAAAAATGTAGTGAACACAAATGCATGGGAACAAATGCCAGTTGAATGAGTTGGATAGGTAATTTCTTAAAAGGATGACGATGCGGATCTCAAGCACAACATTTGATGCTCTTGGAATGGGAGGAGGGGGTAGAATCTTAGAAAACTGAGTTAAGAGAAAGGACTAAAATGCCAGTTTTATATCACATTTCCATCAGATACAATCAGGCCAACTCACAAATAACTAATAACTTTGAGAAGGATAAGAGAGTTAAAAAGGTAGATGCTATGAAAATAGGAATAAAAGACTGCAAGGCAGAGGAGTAGAAATAGACTAAATGCATTCAAACTGGAAAAAATTAGCCATCTCAATGAAAACATCTTCTAGCTATTCTTGCAAAGAACTAAAGCAAAATTGTCAGGTCAGCCAGGGGAAATATTTAAGAAAGGTCCAGCAGTGAGTTATGGATGGTAATACAGATTCCAAAGGAAATAACAAGATTTTATTCCTTTTATGCCAACAAGCCTTAAATGTGTGTGTTTAATTTAAATAACAAAAGGCATTTCATACATTCCCTTCAATATAAACCTGGTTTAGCTGAATGAGCTCCTTAGTAAGGGAGGTTAACTTTTACAATTTTGCAGAACAGCTAAATTAGAACACAAAAAAGTTTACAAACTTTCAAGGCACTGATGCCAATTACTGCAGTACTGAGATTTTCTTCTATACCTTTATTCTACATGGGTGCATGTACCTGGGTATTGCTGAAAATTGAAGCATCTTTAATGAAAGCACATTGCATAATACCCTAATAAAGAACACTAGCTGTGGAAAAATATATAAACATGTAACAGTAACACTTCTTACTAGAGGATGGATTTATCTACACATGCTAGGTACCCAAAAATTTATTAAAAAACCTTAAAACTCTCACAGATATGAAACAATATACAGCATCTAAGAAAAAGGAGAGGATGAGTCTCAGGGCTTACCTGGCTCAGAATCCCTGGAGAAAACAAGCACAAGGAGCCTGCTGCAGTAAGGCACAGAACTGAAATCTGGTAGATTCACAGGACAAATAGACCCATGAACATGGGTAAAGAAGCATTTAAAGGTAGAAGTTAGGTTTTATTTAAAATATTACCTCATTTCTTTTTCTTCAGTTTTCCAAAAATACTTATTCTAGTCACTCATTCAGTGGCTTTTCAAGCTGCAAAACTTTAAACTCATAACAGACATGTAAGCACTAGGGGAGAACTGCCTCTTTGGAATCCCACCATTAATTTGTACTTGCAGCTCAGCTGCTTGTTTTATATTTTATTTCAGCAATCTACATGTTTAGCTTTTTACAGTGTTTAGTACTGAAACATCTGCATGTAATTAGAGAAAGACAGTGGTTAGTATTATACCAATTACTGGTGTTTAACTCTCCAATACATGAGCTGCTCTTCTTTCTGAACACAGATTGGCTTTCATTGTTTGCTAATGTTTTCCTTTAAAATAACTCAGTCTCACAAAGGCTGCTTCATAAATCTATCCACCTTTCCTGTCTGATACGGAAAACATGAGTGTGAAGTCATCCTTAGTCTACGGGCTAACACCAGCAGAGAAGTTAACAAAATAGACCTAACTTATGCGATAGGATGTTAGTTATTTCATAGTAGTTTCAGTCAGGATGAGCTGATTCTACTTATTTTGTGCTCACATTTTATGAATTGTTGGTTGACTACCAAATATGGCACAGACGGAAATTCATAATCAGCCAAAATACTCATCTCTGTCTTGCTTGTGGAGGATAATTCAGCTTGAAAAGTTTGTTTTCTTATCTTCTACAATCTAAGGCAAAAAAATTAAATCCACGTAGATAGATTATGTGTGTTTTTATACATGCTCCTTTAAAAAAAACAGTAGTCATGTCAGTAACACATGCTGAAAATACACCACTTGGCAGTCTTTTTTTCTTCTGATTTATTCTAGATCAAGTCATTTCTGAGACAGGATGTATCTTCTGTCTGCCCCTTAATGCATTGCAGTCTATTTTCTGTAGAACATGGAAGTACACTGCATTGGTGAGAATTAAAAGAACATATCGGCATAGTTTAAATATTTACAATGCTTCCAGACATTAAAGATTCTTCATGTAGCAGTGGAACTTCAGGATATTCCCAGATTTTCTTTTTTTTAAAATATATATCATATATATAATTAGTTCTGAGCTTTCAATGTGTTTTGATTACTTTTAGGGAGAATACAAAATTATTTTCTCAATTTACTTTGGAAAGCTAAATAAATAAGAAAAATTGTCTGTTTGTCAACCATACACAGGCATATTCATTTATTCTAGTCTCTGTGCAGTTGGAACAGTTAAATAGATTACATATATCACCATGACAAAGATCAGATACAGTAACCTGAAAATAACATCAACTTGCATTAATCAGTCTCAAGAGGGATGTTCATAGAAACTGGTAATTCTGAGCTAAATTTACAATAAAGTGTAAAAAAAAACCCCAAAACACCAAAACCAAACAAACAACCCACAAACAGAACAAGGAAGCGCATCAATGAAGATTTCAAAAATCTTGACATTCACCAGAAAAAAAAAAAAAAAATCAGGGCACTGCATAATACCAAGGTGTATTAACTTGCATCCTTTTGTGAATATTTTCCATAAATGGTGTAGACATCTACATTTGAACTTTTTGCATAAAGTAAAATGCTTTTTCTGAAATAGGCAAACATTTTTATGAAACCTATTCAGTGAAATATAATATTTCTAAACTATGTCACAATTCAAACAAGGGGTTCTAGTATGATTTATTACTAAACTGTGGTGTCAAAACAAGAATTTTAATATACCCTAGGAAAGTTATTTCTTTTCATGGCATAGCAGATCGATGTTAGTTATAGGAGTTATTAGATTTTGTGGAGGGGATTGTAACTCATGAAAAACAAGTTATACTGCCTAGAGAATAAAGAAAGCTGCATTTTTTTCACTAGAATAAAACAGGATACTGAGGATCTTCTATGGCAACCAAAGAGATTTTTGAGGCATGACCATAAAAGTTAGTATACTTTCTTGTGCAAAATCTTAATGACTAGTAAAAATATCAAGTCAAATAATTGGAACTGTTTCAAATTTTTTGGCAATGCTTTCAGAAGTTTACATTGTCCATTAAAACTTTTTCCACATTTCCTTTTGCATACCTGAATCTTAGAACCAAGCCAGCCTAAGGACCCATTCTGGAACACTGCAAGAAGCTGTTTGACATTCATTTCAAGTAGGCTGCCAGCAATGAATTGACACAGTAAGTCTAACCCTTGACAACCAAATATAGAAAAGTAATGTTTGTGAAATATTTAAGATCATCACACACCAAGCAGTTGCACGACTATATCATCTCTCCAAAGGATTGAACATTCAGGCAAAATATTTTACAAAAATGTGACCAACAAAAGCTTTTATTTTTAAGACTAGAAAAAAATAATATTTAAGTTAAAGACTTTTTCTTTGCTACCCAGAAGGTAAAAAAAGGTATAAAATTATGAAAATAGTATAAACTCACCCATAAATATCTGGGATCATGTTAGAATAGGCTTCATGTCCAAACATTCTTCACAATTTCAAATATAACATGAACTCAAGTAATTGGTCATTTTGCACGGGCCTTTTCATAATTTATTCTAAAACAGCAAACTGTATGCCTCCAGATTAAAAAATCAAGTAGTTGTTTGGCTGATAAGTAGTAGTCAATTAACAAATAACACAGCCTACCACCTTCAGATTTCCTCCAGAAAAGACAATGCCCTCAGAAGTTCAGATTCATACTTTGCTAAAAGATTTGAAAGAAACCATTCTGGGTTCAAATCAAAATTCCTTAGAAGCAGATCTAGTAAAAAACCACAGAGATTCTTTCTGTTTGGGTCAAAACATCCAAGCAAACCTTGCATTTCTGAACTTGCCTGTGTGACTTCCTACTGAAACACACTAAAGAGTTGATATAATTCTTTAAATGTTGAATGCAGAAATCTCAGTAATTTTTCATTTCCAACCAGTTTGTACACGTGCATACACACCACCTACCTTCTTAGTAACAAAAATCTAAATATTTTTATATTGCCTGTTTAAAGCCCTGACTATACAAAAATCAGTGTCCCTTAAAACACCGTCTCTTGAGGCTGGAGGTGAATGACCCAGTAGTAAAGATACATTCACATGTGGTGCCTGTATGCACAGGTCAACCAGGTGTGTTGGATCTACTGTAAGGTGTTGCACTTTGTTCTGTGCATGTTTGGGGACTTGCCACTACATGCAGGGCAAGTCCATTTCTAGCATGCAGTAAGAGGTATAAACTATATTTTCTTTATAGTACATGCAGATAGCACCTTCACTAAAATGATGTCATCCAAGTTCTAAGAAGTAAGAACTGTTTTATTCTGTGCCATAAGCTAAGAAAAGTTCTTTCCAATGTTCAAGGACTCAGCTTCTCATCAGACTACATCTTCAAATTGTGATGGAGCAGAGAATTAAACACATAACCTTTCAAAAAAGACAAATCTTCATTTAAGCATTCATAATGTAATGGTCATTACAAAAAAAAAAAAAAAAAAAGAAGGAAAATTATGTTAATCCAGATCTCATGTTTTCACATAATTGATGAAAACCAGCAGATGAAGTTTAGTTATCAAAATTCCATTTACAGTTGCTTGAAACAATTTCTCTGGTAGGCAGCTGAAACGTAAAGTGACTTAGCATCCCACAGTAAATCCAGCAAAGAACATTCATCACCAATAAGCTAGTTAACAAGCACCATTGTAGGAAAATACAGTTCCAAGAAAACTGCCCAGGAGGCAATTTACAAAGTGATTCCCCTCAGCAAGCACCACTGTAAAAGCTAACCTGGATGATTCAGAGCTTCAGCACTGGAGGTTTCAATGGGTCAGCTCATATACTTAAATTTCCTTCTGTACTATTGTATGACTCAGTGACTGCAATAATTATGGTACTAATTTATACTATGAGGACTACATAATAGTTGCATAAATATCAAGTTTGGCATACCACATCTTCAGTATGTCACACAGATTTATTCTATAGAAGTAGGTACTTTATGCAGCTATTCTGACTCCTGTTTCAAAGACTATTTGTATGCTTGGTGATGAGGGAAATTCTGATGAAATACAGATTCCAACAGCAGCATGCATTAAAAAAAAAGTTTTATAATAAAAGCAAAAGAATAAACAGACTAGAAGAGACTACGGAGTTTCTGAGTTTCAAGAGTCAGTCTCTGTAAAATAATTTGTCTCTTATGTTACACTAACTCTGCCAGCTTATCATGTTTTGAGCATAATTATTCATTTCTGACTTTATAAACCCCAATAAATTTGTTCTGCTCAGCTGTTAGCAGCTGGGTTGTACTGGGTAGTTTAATAATGCAAAGCCATCAGAAAACTGCATGTTCAAAGGCCAAACAAACCTCTCAAGAAGATGCTCCATGCACAAAACCAAGTTTTCCATAAATATAAAAGTGCTAGGATACTTCATAGGGAATGCTGCTTCCCTCACAGAGCATTTAATAATTTCCTTCATTATCTATGAATTTTTAATGTTTTCTATGTTTGATAACAATTAACATTATGACCTAAAGTGCACAGTTAGATGTCCATCTAGTTAACTACTGCTAGCTAAACAATATACCCAAAGTAATTTCCATCCTTGCACTGGTGTTTGAGGCTGAAAAATACCTAGTTTAGATATCTTTAGTTCTAATATTATTGTACTGGGGCCAAACAAATTTTTCTTATTTCTGCAACAGGTGAAATTAGTCATCCTTCTTTTCCAGCTCCTCAAACATCCATTCCTACAGCTGCTGTTCAAATCTGCTCCTAATTCAGTACATGTAAGAGCCTACTGGGCAACAGAGGGGAAATATCCTGCACTTCGTCATCCTTATCTAGTCCCCCCCTCCCCCATTTCTTTGCATCCTATACTCAGCACTAACATCCCTCAACCTAAGGCCCCCTCAGGCCCCCTTTTCTTCATCCAGTGCTCAAATGTCCACTACTTTTCCAAGTTTCATGTCCCACCTCATCCCAGAGCCCCAGTAAAAGTTTTTCCAAAGTTTATGACTTGCCTTGCAGGCACTTAAACCCCATCACACTACTCTACCCCCATGATCCATTGCTCTGAGACTTGCTGCTGATTGTCAATACAACGCTGTCTGTCACAAGAACATGAGTGTGCCTGCCAGGCCACTCATTTGAACAGCATGCCAAGCAGGAAAAGTGTGTGGTTTCATGTCTGTCTATCCCACACTGCGCAAAACCATAGTGACATTGGCAGAGGAATTTCATGATCTACGTGGTTCAAAAGCACTGCTGAACAGTTGGAATATCATTAGCAGTTTCAAGAAAAGTAAACAGTGATTTAAAGGGCAGTAAACATTCTTAATAGCCCTGTGCTGTCTCCCACCGCAATCAATGTCAACGCTTCCAGAACAAAGTGGTCTATTAAAATCATTGAAAAATACCATTCTGCCTGAGCCAACCCTGCTTCTGTTTGTGAGTGGCTGGGCTGTTTAGGTTCGGCTTTTGTTGTTTTGTTGTTTTTACTTTTCATTTTTTCATTTTTCATTCAAAGATATTTGAAGAAATAAGAAAGGGAAACTGTTTTAAAAATAATTCATTTAAAAAAAAAATTTTCCACAAAATAATCATGAAAGTAACGATGCAGTTTTTGAAAAATTTTAATACTGGCAATAATAGAAACTAGACTAATCTTGTGTGATATGACATTATCTTCTTCTCCTAGCCCATCTTTTTCTTTATTATGATGTTATAACTCTTAACACACTATAAGCCTGTGTTCCTCATTTGTCAAAAAAATTTAAAAAAACCCAAAACAACCAAAAAACCCCAAACACCCAAAACATAACTAACTTTTTACCCACATATTTTCGTATAAAAGACTGAGACGACAAACACTGCCATAAGTTAGACCAAAAGTCCAGTTAGCTCAGTATTTTTCCTCTGATGGCCTCCAAAACATGGGTGCTTAGGGTGAAGAATAGAATAATAGTACTTTGAGTACCCTCTCAGCCTTCATCTTTTTCTGAAACAAACATGATTTGCATGTGTCTAGCACGTTCAGTGAATGCATTTTCCTAGCAATTATCCAGCCTCCTCTTGAAGCTCATGCAAACTTCCCATGCACAATAAACTTTGACAAGGAATTTCACAATTATGTGATCTGATGCATGAAAACTGGCTTCACTACTTCTTTTGAACCTGTCTGCTATTACCTTAATTTGATTCCTCAAGATCTTGTTTGTACAGAAGAGATGAATAGTTTTTCTTATCCTTCCTCTCCACCCTAATTTTGTCTTTCTTTTGACCTTTAGTTTATTTTCCCCTCATCTAATTCTTAAGACTGAAATCTGAAAGTTATTTTTCCTACAGAGGTTGTTCCAAGGCCTTTTGTTCATTCTTGTGCTTCTCTGAAGCTCTTCCCCTTCTACTACATCCATTTTGAGAGGAGGGTGGAAACTTTATAGAGGTCAAAGTGACAAAATTATTCTCTTCATTTTTTTCCCCCTCTAAATATTTCTGCTTTCAATTTTGTTCCCCAATAATTACTGAGCTTTAAGTTTGTTTTTAAATGAAACTATAAAACCATCCTGAGAGCTTTCTCTTGAGTGGTAATGGTGTGCTGTGTACCCATGGATAGACACTTTTCCTAAGATTTTTTTTTATTGTTTGCTTTTAAATCAGTGCTGTTTTAATGCACAGTCTCTGCATTTCCTAAGTCTTTGCAACTCCTCTTGATCTTCTCTCATATTTACTACTCATGTATTTTATTGCTTTTTTTTAGAGTGAGATGAAAGAATATCAGCCAAGTACTATTTGGCAGATAAAGTATCAAAATTAAACTATTTCCTCTGTTTCTACCAAAATACTAGAGCCATATAAATTCAAGTTTTTACCTTTTACTATCCTCCATAAGATAAGCATCGCCTGATTTTCAATACAGCTGGAAAAAGTATGAACAGTTTTTTGGATTAATTGCCTGACTTTGTGCAAGTAGCATAGTAACAAACTGAATATACATCACCCACTAGTGAAAACAAGTTAGGAGCTCATGATGGCAGTCAGAAGCAGCAAAAAAAGCATGAAATCCCATGGCTAAGGAGAACTATTTCTATTTTGATGCACAAAAAGAAGTCATTCATTTGACAATTGAGTATGCTCCCATGGGCTGCAAAATACTGCAAGTGCCTCCATGACTCTGTGGGAGAGATGTGAAGGCACATTGGCAAATCTGCTGAACAAGGAACACATTTCAAGTGAGACTATGGAGCATTCAATGTCATGAAGAGAACTTCATGTGTGAGCGAGTCTGAATGAGCAGTCAAAAAACCCATCCCATCAGCAGAACTGAGCCAACAAGACCAGCAGAGTAGTTCAAATTCTGTTTCTTAGACATCTTGTTGCAAAGAGACATCTATCTTTGGAAATTGTTTTTGCAGACATTTTATGCAAAACACATCTGTTGTGGTTTAACTGCAGCCAGCAACTAAGCACCACCCAGCCTCTTGCTCACTCCCCCCAAGTGGGATGGGGGAGAGAATCGGAAGAGTAAAAGTGAGAAAACTCGTGGGTTAAGATAAAGACAATTTAATAAGTAAAGCAAAAGCCACACACACAAGAAAAGCAAAACAGGAATTCATTCACTACTTCTCTTCAGCAGACAGGTGTTCAGCCATCTCCAGGAAAGCAGGGCTCCACCGCACATAACAGTTACTTGGGAAGAGAAAAGACCATACTTGGGAAGACCATCACTCCGAACATCCCCCCCATCCTCCTTTTTCCCCCGACTTTCTATGCTGAGCATGATGGCATATGGCGTGGAATAGCCCTTTGGTCAGTTGGGGTCAGCTGTCCCAGCCGTGTCCCCTCCCAACTTCTTGTGCCCCCCCAGCCTCCTCGCTGGTGGGGTGGGGTGAGAAGCAGAAAAGGCCTTGACTCTGTGTAAGCACTGCTCAGCAGTAACTAACACATCCCTGTGTTATCAACACTGTTTCCAGCACACATCCAAAACAAAGCCCCATACTAGCTACTACGAAGAAAATTAACTATCGCAGCCAAAACCAGCACAACATCTCAGTTCCGTCAGTGTTCAGCCAGTAACTAGATGACCACAAGCCTTTCAAACTTCTGGCATAAATACATATTTTCATGCAAATACAAGCTATAACTGTCAGTAGCAGCTTCATGTAAGAAAAAAAGGGAAAGAGCTCAGGACTGTTTTCTATTCCTGTCTAGGAGTCAGAAAAATGAGAAACTGTGGCTAAAACCATTACAGCGTCAAAAAGTACATGAAAACCATCACACTCTACTTGTGGAAAAAACCTGAAAGTGATAGGAGGTCTGTACTAGTTTTCTCTGGGATAGAGTTAATTTTCTTCATAGTAGCTTGTACGGTGCTATGTTTTGGATTTGTGACCAAAACAGTGTTGATAACACAGGGATGTTTTAGCTATTGCTGAGAGTGCTTACACTCAAGGCCTCTTCTGTTTCTCGCACTGCCCTGGCAGCATGTAGGCTGGGGTGCACAAGAAGTTGGGAGGGGACGCTGCTGGGACAGCTGACCCCAACTGACCAAAGGGATATCCCAGAGCACATGACATTTGTGCCCAGCAATAAAAGCTGCAGGGAAGGAGGAAGGGGGGGATGTTCAGAGTTATGGCATCCGTCTTCCCAAGTAACCACTACGTGTGATGGAGCCCTGCTTTCCTGGAGATGGCTGAACACCTGCCTGCCCATGGGAAGCAGTGAATGAATTCTTTTTCTTGCTTTGCTTGCACGCGCAGCTTTTGGTTTACTGACTAAAGGGTCTTTATCCCAAAACCCACGAATTTTCTCACTTTTATCCTCCTGATTCTCTTCCCCATCTTACTGGGTGGGAAGTGAGTGAGCAGCTGCTTGGGGCTTGGCTGCCTACTGGGGTTTAATCATGACAGAGGTCTCAAAATTTTTCAGTTACTTACCATTACCTGGCATTTTAAAGTTGTGAAAAATATTTAAATTAGCTAAGAATTCCATTTTTAAGAATACATATAAAATTATAAGTACTTTATAATATGCATAATAAAATAGAGAATGAAACAAATTAAAATGAAAATGAGTAAAAGCTGGAAGTGTACAAGCTCAAATTAAAATCAAACAAAAAGATTATTTTCATACCCAGTTTCAGGAAGATAGAAAACTTTACAAAATTCTTGGATCTTTTAATTTAATGCTTTTTCATCAGCATCCAGATTCTTATAGTTCTGTTTTGATTTTAAAAAGTAATAAAAATACCCAATCCAAGTATTTTTAGAGTATTTATCATACTCAACATACTAAGTAGTTCTGGGAAAGCATTTGATTCCCTCTACATGCTAGATCTCCTCATGGACTCACAGGAACAACATATATACAGAAAGTATTTCTGTCAGCAAGATAATCTTCAATACCTGTTGAGCTATGTTGGCCCTCTTTTCTGTAACAATTCTTGTCCAGCTAACCTCTATTATTAAACACACATTTTAGTTGAAATAGATCAGGGCAAATTCACCATCAGGGACCATTCAGAGCCTAGATTATTTTCAGAAATAGTACAATTTCAACTCTTTTTTTTTTTTTTTTTAATATTTGAAATTATTGCATTTCCATAGTACTGAAGGAATATATCCCAGATATGATTTCAAATATAAACAATAGATGACAATAACTATTTTTTCAAACATTTTACATAAAATGCATGTTATTGCAATATTAAAGCATTGCAGTATTATATGTCACAAAGCATTATAAAGATTGGACACAATTTCAAAGTTCCCCTAGTGACTCAAATCTTCCTGCATTTTTGAGAATCACTATGTTGTAAATATTAACGGGAATATTAACAGGAAGCATCAACCCTCAAAAAGCTTCAGATCTGAACAAGATCCCTGACTGCTGTCCAGAGGTGGTCTACACCACCAGCAGAAGCAAATTAAGGCTGACGTTGTTAGTTAGCTTAGGAAAGCACAGCAAACTCAAATTACGATTATATTTTCCCTCTAACAATCCGTGCTGAAAAGACTTTCAGGGCAAGAATGAGATGGAAGAAGAGAGGATGGCGTAGTGACCAAGATTAAATTAAGGTTCCCATGTCTCATTTATTTCCTCGTTTTTTAATCATCTCTTCTGCCTTGAGAAAAGTACATACTGTTCCTTCCCGTTGAGGTCAACAGTAGTTTTACTTGTAGCACTTGGTCCCCGGAGATCATTTCTTAATTAAGGTACAAAATAAAAGTGCTGTGATGGTGTTCATTAATCTAAGGGATAAACGTAGGTCAGTGTTTAAACTAACACAGCAATAACAATGGATTTTGTATTCCTGTCAGTACTGCATATTTAAACCTCAGGGAAGAACTGTCATGGTCTACTTGTCCAACTGCAAATGCTGGCCTCCTCGAGCTATGTTTTGAATAACTGTCACAGAAGAGCAAAAGCTTCTTCTTCAGAGCCTCAAGGTCCCAGACTGTTTAGTCTATCATGACGGTAAAAACTCTGAGGAGGTATTTTATGTAAAACACATTTTTAAAGTTATGCCTACATGATTTTGCATAAATATAATTCCATTTTTATCTTTGTGTCAGCAAAACCCATTGCTGAATCACACATTTCAAAACAAAACTTCAGCTATCTGAAGGGAAAACAAAAAATCACAAAGGTATGACCTACAAAAAAAGCAATCAAGTTTTACATTTTACATTAAAATTTAATGACATACATAACTTAAGACACTAGATATAATTTAATTTAAATATAATTTACCAATTTTAAAACAGTCCTTTCAAGCCATCTCTAAAACATTTATCATCTCCAGTAAGGGAAAAAGTGTTGAAAAGAAGATTCCATTAGCTAAAAAGATTTGGGTCAAATACTCATTTCAAGGCCAGTGTTTTGGTCCATAGGGTAAATTAAAATGTATACATATTTCATGATGAAGAGTGAAATTCACTGCTCTACACAGAAAAGACCAAGAAATTGGATTCTTTCTACGAGTGCAGTAAGATCTTAGACAACGCAACCCAGAAGCAAGCTCTGAAGCTGTTGCTTCACCTCTCAGTGGTTTTTCTTGCAACCAGCATCAGAACTGCCTTCTAATGCATGAAGCCAGTGGCTCCTCCTTCTGGGTTACCCATGTTTCTGTTCTTTAGACAACAATCAGGCAGAGATAGAAGGACAACTGAAAAGGTTCAGATTAAATACTCAGTGTTCATTCTAGGGCAGAACCCAAATTTGGTGGGTTTAGAAAGCTGAGAATTGAGCTAAACAAATGACAACTACTAAATACAGAGCATATTACTATATGGTGAATCAATCCCTTTCTGCTTCTCAAAGAGCATTTGAGTCCTCTTTCCCTTACGTTCTAAAGATGTTCAGGTGGTGATTCCCTCAAATATCTCCACATTGGTTTTTAAGGGACCAGTTGACCTTGGTCTAACTTAGCTGTTCTGGAAAAAATACACTGAAGGTTGACCTCTTACTCCATTCACTCCATTTCTCATCTATAAGAGAATATGCATTTACATCAAAGTCTTTTATGCACATTACAATGTCTCTCTGGTCAGGGCAACATAACAGCACTGAAGTTTTTAAAAGCTTATAGGTTCAAATGATATATGCAGTAAAGAGAGGGAGTACAGTGCCGACTTTTACCACTATGGCCATATCCAGAAGAAACCTCACAAAGATTTTTCTTTTCGCATATCACATTGCCATAGAAATATCTGGAGTGTTTTGTTCCTGAATGTAATGAAATGAACAAATGTTTGTTTGTAATGAAAACATTACTTGCTATCACCTGGAACATTTTTGTTACTGCTTGAAACAGTGTTCTACAAAACAAATTTATTTTTCTGTCCCAAAATATTCCATCAGTGCCATACAACTCATATTTATCCTTAAAAGTGTCATCTTGAGCTTATAACTTGGATATTTTAAAAGAAAGTTATCTGTCATGAGAACCCAGGTTTAGCAAGGATAACTATAGCAAGGATAGCAAGGAACAGGTTTTTGAAATTAACATCTCAGTTATTTCCAACAGAAAAATACTTAAAACACTGCTGTTCACAAAAGAGTTCATTTAAAGAACAGATTAAGCTATTGACAAGTTAGCTATTTTTCTCTGTTGTGGATGATTATTATTAATCACCAATTTATCTCCTGAAGTAAAAATGTTTTCTTCTTTTTAACTAAGTATTTTCTGCTCATCTGGTATATTATTCAAGTCCCTGATTGCAGGCCTGTCAAAATAGTAATGTATAGATTAGACTAGCTGAGATTATTTCATCTGATAGTGGCCCCACTGCATCCACCGGTTTTAGTTTCTCTGTTCTTTGGTGATTCTGTTTCCAACAGCATCTGCCAGCACATTGGTTGTAAATATCTTCAGGCCTGGAACCATCCAGAAGCATGCTGTCATATCTAAGCCTAGGGATGCATGTGACCAGCTTGCTTTTGTTTAAAAAAAAAAAACAAAACCACAAACAAAACCAAAACTATTTCACTTACAACATTTGATTACTACAAATAAAATGCAGAGACACATCTATACATACACATGCAAGTTGACAAGTAATAACTGACACCTTACATACATAACACATACACACGTGTTCAGTTACAAATACAAATTCTGTCTAGCTATACACATTTTCCAGAATATAAACATCCTTCACCAACATGTTATAACAAACCGTTTGCAAACTGACTTTTCCCTCCTATGAATGCCTCAGCATATAAACTCTCGTAAGTATGGGGTCCTGTTTTACCTAAACCAAGTAGTATAAGAAGCTTTTATTATACTCAACATATAGGAGAACAACACCTCTTGGTCCACTTTCCTTTCTGGTTTTCAAAGAGCCAATTGCCTGCCACTGCCAAGTGTGCTTGAAGGCACATCTTACTCACACATAGGACCGACAGTCAAAAATGGTAAAGTCCTGGTAAAATACTTTGTTTCATTGTCCAAAAATACAGCTAGATGCTGCACTCTACTCTCAACAGTCTACTCATTTACACAGTGAAATGCCCAGAAGCTGACTAATCGCATTACAAATTCTGGTCCCATCAGTATGTATTTATAAACGCACATTTCTTTCAAGGCAACAGTGCTATGTCATGTGGAAGCCACTGCAGTCACCTGCAGTGCACGATTACAACTAAAACCAGATTTGTTGGAAGCTGTAAGCAGCCACAGCTGGAAGCAACTGTGAGCAGCTACTCACAGTCAGAAGTTGCCTTCCTTCCCACTCCTTGTTCAAGGATAGCCATATAAAACAAAACAAGGTAGAAGGAAAACAAATATTTCACTTCCAGCACCATGCTGCCTGCATTGATCGTTACCACACCTCTCGGTGGAAAAACAGTAATATTCTGAGCAAAACCTTCAACATTGAAATAAACAAACAAAATTACCAAGCATATAACCTTCGGTGCTTTGGTTTCTCTAGACAGCTGTTGAGATCTTTTTGTAGGTACAGTCATTGACCAAGGTGTGAATCACACCTGTTCAAACGGTACTGAAAGTGATTGAGGCAAGTTAGGAAGGGCTGTGACCAGCCTGAGGAGTAACAGACATGCCAATGTGTATGACTTTACTATATGAGCAGGAAAAGCTTGAAAGTATACCAGATGTAAATAACATGAGTCAGAAGGTATGATAAACACATGAACAAGAAATACAATGAAAAAGTAAAGAAACTGTGGATAAAAATTCATTAAGTAATGAGCTACCAAGCAAACAAACAAAGGACACTGTCAAAGACTGGTGGACCACACAAAATCATTATTTGCCATTTGCAAATCTGAATTGAGTCTGTGCTTAATCACTAAATCACTGAGCAAGTGGGATGCCTAGAAAAATGAAAGTGGCAGATTCTGGGACAGGAATAGCTCAATAGCTAAGAAAAGTCAGATACAAGAGATTAAAAGAGTTAAGATAGAAAAAGCAGCAAACTTGCTGCACTCATTAATAACTACAGATCTTTTATTGTGGGAAGAGCTTTGGAATTTACTACTTACATCTGCAATGTATCAAAAGACAGAAAAGGCAGCAAATTTTTAAAGTCCATACATGGACGTGTAGATTCAGATAATTCATGTAATAGAAATTGAGCAAGCTGGAGTTCTAGAGTAAGACATGAAGCTTCTGTTAGTCCAAACCTAGAGTTTGTAGACTATTTCACTCTTATTTAACTGGTTCCTTTCACTGGATGATCTGAAAGTATAAGATATGAAATATTGCAGGTAAAATGGAAAACTCTTTCAGAGCACAGAATCATTCAGGAAACAAATTGAAACAATCTCAGCTCAAGAGATTTATAACTTTGAACTCATTTTACATTCAGAAAAAAAAAAATTTGAAGCAGTTTTCTTTTTGATATTTCTCCAAGTCTCTATAAAATATTTTTCATTCAATGAAAAAAAAATCCCCAAAACAAAATTTAATATGATTATTTGTAGAGCCCCTTTAGTTTAAGTTTTTTACAGTATGCACTACATAAAGTAGAACCAGCTACAAGAATCTTGCAATCTATATTAAGCAACATACTAGGACACAAAATTCACCATTTTTTTGAGGAATATGAAAAAAGCAATACATTATTTATATAATATATATTTTTTTAAAAAAAATTGATACTGATTTACAGAAAGATCCTTTAAAACAAAACTGATCTTGAAACATGATGATTTGACAATACTAATGGTGTACGGATTTTTTTTCCCCCTCCTCCTTTTGGAGATAGAAGAAGAAAAAGTCTAGAGTGGCAAAAAAAGAAAAAGTCTACATGACTTTTTTTTTAATATAAAATTTTTCAGTTTCAAGTGCCTTTTAACTTCAATTTTCTTTTGATAATGTAACAATTTAATGTAAAACTGAAACAATTGCTGAACACAGCAAGAATATCTTCTCTCAAAGCCAGGAGAATCTTTGTTTTAGAACTCAAATTTTGACATCAGAAAAGCAGAGAAAATGACTATAAAACTTCATTCAGCCAATTCCATCATATTCTGGATGTTAAACTAAGGTCTGTGCAACAGATTTCCAATTTTTTTTTTCATTTTTGTATGTAGGTACTTCTGTGCCTTTCCCCATGCCCAGCTGGATGTGAGCAGCTTCTGGATAGAAGGTACCCAATTGCATTAGTATGATGCCAAGGTACTGAGTTTCCTTTCCTGATGGGCAGAATACAATATCACATTCAGTACCTCATTGATGTCATTACATGACTTCAAGCTGGCTTGTGTGTAATTGGCCTGGAGCATCTGCAAACAATATCACACAATCCTTGTTTTCAACCTACTGAATAATATATTTTATTTTTAAGTGTTTGTACTGTTCTTCATACTTCTTGCACATACCCTTAGAGTGCCCATGAGTCAGATTTTCATCAAGAGAAAAATTTAATTTCCTCCTGTTTGAGTGGGTGCTCACAGTGGTATAACTAGTTGTTAAGACTGACACTGTGTGAGTAAGACCATGATTTTTTTTTCCCCCAAGGGTAGTTTCAAAATCAAGAACTTCCAACCCCTGCCTTCTTCCTCCCCACACCTCCCCAAAAAGTTATCCTTACTGGGAAACAGCTGTCTTTTTTCCCCTCTCTGTTATCATTATTTTCTAATGTTATCATCTATCAACACCTATCAATATCTCTTTCCTAGCCTGATGACGTTAAATACATACATTTCAGCATCTTCTTAATCCACTGTTTGTTCATATCTCAGAAATGAATACTAAATTTTATTTTATTATTTGAAAGCAATATAAATTAAGTAACGTAATGTAAGTGGTCAGTTTGGTGCAAGAGAATACTCTTTAAACAAACAAACAAACAAACACTCCCCCCCAAAAAAAACAACAGCAGTAAGATGTGTGGTCTACAGACAGTTAATATCCATTTACAGGAATGAGATACCAATAAAAAGGATTTCACCCTTTGTTATAAATTTCCAGTCATTGTTAGTGAAAATGTGTTCTTTCATTATGAAGTTTGAAGCTATTAATAAAGGCAAAAGTAAAAACACTATAGCAATCGATAAAGTCAGATTATTGACTAAAGGAGAGCAGCATGGTTAGATGGAATTTATTAAGCTTTCATAGACTTCTGAATAAGTTTCACAAGGCTACAATATTCACTAAGACTCAAGGAAAACAAATTAAATTATTTTTATATAGCTACAATAAATATTATTCAAAATATTATTCAAAAAATAAAGATAGCAAAGAGAGGAAAAAATGATTAGGAATTCAGTTTCTTACCAACATTCACTGACAGCAAGTACACAAAGAAAAATCAATATAAAAGATCATGACTGAAAAAATGTAATCATATCTTGCGGAGCTATTTAAGAATTATATGTCAAGCCATCAGTTCAGACAACTAAACCTGCAAAACAGCAAAAAAACCCCACCAAACCCTAATACAAAACCAACAACAGATACAACCTCTTGCTCTACAATCGTCTGGAAGAATGATTTACAAAAAAAAAAAAAAAAGTTCAACTATTAAAGCATGAAAATACAGATGAATACATTTAAGGCTCAACAGTATATGAAAATTAAAGTCTGTTTACTCCCACAAATGTATCACTTCAGACAAGATCAGGAAATTCTAAAGCACCTTTTTTTTTTTCTCTCTATAACATTGCTCCCATAGAATGGAGCAAGTATCTTATCTAACCACCTTGTAAACAGCCAGAAAGAAAAAATAACAACAACAAAACCTAAAACCAAACAAAAAAATCGAGCTCCAGAAAGACAATAATTTTATCAAATTTCTTACGAATATTATGTTACCATTACCAAAATGAAACAAACAAACAAACAAACAAAAAATCTACAGTTGAAGAATAGAAGCTGTTTTTTCTGGAATAGCTGATACTTAAGTCCATTCACATTCAATTCAACCACACCCTACAAGATTTTGCTCAGCATTTATTACATTCTTATAATAGCTTTATAAATGTACTAGCCACATGCATAGCTGTTCTTTAGGCTGCATATCATGTTTAAATGAAGTATACATTTAAACAGAGCCAACATCTTTGAATTAGTAGATTGATAAACGAATTAGTAAAACAGCAATGAATAGTAAGACTATTTCCAGAACTCTATTCTGGAAACCAAATTCTTACTCTTTTTCTCCTAAAACTGTCGTCAGTGGCCAGAAAGTCTCTGAACTACCTTATTGTGAAGACATGATGGAAAGAAACAAATAAAAACATCAGAAAACTAATTTCTTGCAAGAACCAGTTAGCTATATTTGCTACTAGGAAACACAGCTCAGCATGGATTGCTTTTTTACTTAAGTGCTAGGATATTAATTACCCAAGATTCCATCTCTAATAAAATATTCATGCTGCTTTGCGTGGGTGGGACAACATGCACAATAGGCACAGCAGAAGGTTCTGTCTATGAACATTATTCAAACTTAGTTTAGTGCATAAAAATTAATTGATCCTGAAAATTAGTGATCAATGGAGGATGTGAAATATTAACAAACAAAAAGAAACTTTTTCAATAACTTTGAAGAAACAGATGGATCTCAAGATCAATATTTATGATGTATATGCAAATTTTCTAAACAGAAAAGTTCAGAGAGTTTGCAGCTGAGTGAAACAGGAGTTATTTTAATTTGCATAATCTCAATCACTGTTGCTTTTATAATATAATGTCTAACTCATGGACAGTTTCATTTCAGTGCAATTATGTCAATAGTTTAAAATTAAGACCTAGCAAGGACAATGGAGACTACAAGAAAACACAAAGACATCTCTCTAGCGTACACTTATTCCCATAATACTTCTCTATGACATTGACTGTTAGGAGATCAAATTGTGATCTCAGTTTTGCATTAAAAAGTGCCTTATTTTCACCACGTTCAGAATGTAGACATTATTTATTTTATTTTAGTCACTACTTTACACTCTTCTAACCAGGAAAGAAGACAAAACCAACATGGCTACATCCAGAATAATTTTTGGAAGTAAGCAGCGTAAATCAAAGTATGATATGGAGAAGATGACAACAAGGCAGAAGCAGTGTTGGAGTGAGAGTTAAGCAGTGGGCTGGTACAGGTCTGGGTTATACCCCAAAAAATATTCAAGGTAGGTCTTATTCTCACATATGTAGGCCTGGGAACTTAGGTGCCCTGTTGCGTCACCTGATTTACAAAGTTCATGTTACTTACATTACAGGTTGTACCACAAACAGTGCAAACAGACAAACTAGTGATGAGTATGCAATCATTCACTTGCCGAGCGTACCAGATGAATAACACCGTTGCCATTTCACAGAACCCACAACCACCAGGGCTTAGCACCATGACTATACCTAACAAAGAATAGTTTACTCTTAATCTTTCTCATACTATGTTCGCAAATAATGCTGTTGGAGGAATGAAATTGTACCATCGCAAAAAATAATTGCTGACATGGAGTTGCTCAAGTCAGGAATATCAACTAGTGGACCCCGTGGTGAATATCCATGGTTTTTACTACACTGAATTGTACAGAGGCCATATGGTCCCTTTGGACATACTTGGAGCCAAAAACAGGTTGGTGCCTAAAAAGGAAAAAAGTAACATGAAAGGTCATATTGAATAAAAATACATTTGTATCATATAGTATCAAAATCATAGCCCAGACCCAGGAAATGTCAAGTCAAATCAAGTCATAAGATATCTCCATTGCAAGGTCCTGTGTCCGATTGTACTTCATATTGGACATTTCAGAAGATTTTCAAGTAGTTGTCTACAAAGACTTGCATATTATACTCTCTACAAGGGACACACAACCATCTTGTCACCACTAGCTACTTTATATGTCCTATACTCAACATCAGTCTTCCAAGCTTATGGTAAAATTAACAGCTAATAATAGCATAGCTTAAAGTTTTTTATTCTGAAGACCAGGAATCTCTGTTCTTTCTAAATCTTCCTCTTCTCCTGAATTGCTTTCAGCTATGCTCTTCTGTGCTGAAAGACACCTGTTTCAACCGAATCCCCTGAACTGAGCAGAAAATCATGTTAAGTGTCTGCTGTTACTGAACTTTATGTACTGTATCCATCTCATCCAAATTTAATTATTTAAAAATGGAGTGCCCACTGTAAATCAGCCAAATAGTGGAAAAAGACTGGAATTTCTCAGTTCCTTGATTTTTCACAGCCTAATGTTCTTTATGGTAAGTTAACCTTATGAAGGTGCTTCTCCCTTCCACAATTACAGTCTAAAACACAAGCTTTGATAAAAAGTTTAACATTTTTTGATGGTTAATGTCAGTGAAGATAATTCTTATGCACACTACTTATAGTGACTCTTCACTAGTGACTCTTCACACTAACATTTTATTCAGAGTGAAAAAGTGAAATTTTCAAGATGACATAGATGTTTGGAGCAACAACAGGTGTGTAAGTATAGTAATTCACTTTTCCTAGTAAATCCCCCAAAATGAGGATTTTTGTTCAGTAGAGAAAAATCTAAGTAAGCATGCAATGAAAAAATCTCTTAAATTAACTTATTTACCTGTTTAGATTTGGTGTTTGCCACTAGAATGTGATGGTTTATTAAGAAATGTCATCTTTTTAGTAAACCTATTTCCAATGTTGAATACTGGATGTACAGCACGTACATAATTTCCAGCAATCTTGTTTTAGTGATTTCCAGCAATCTTGTAAAAGTGAGTATATAAAACTGTCCCTGAGATAGATTACTTACACAGATGAGAACACCACAGGCAGTCCTGGACGGTCTATACTTGTTGTCAAGGTCATGCTGAACTCACTGCCTCAGAGCAATACCTTTCCACGTAGTTTTGTGGTGGGTTACCACCATGTTACTATATAAGTAAGGGCATAAAACTGGAGAAATGCAGTGGTGACTACAGCTCTGGTGACTATGCCTACAGATTTTAGGGACACCTGTCTATTTCTTTTTTAACAATAATCTGGCTCTTTTAGTTATGCTTGTCATCTCAGTTTAGGTGTAAGAGATACTTTCTAAATAAGTAAAGGCTTTTGCCTGTACTGTGAAGGGAGATTGTATGTTTCTGGCACGGCACATAACAAATGTTTAGGAAACCAGTCACTCCTAGAAACATACTTAAAGTTTAGTGCAGCTTGTCTTGGTATTCTGTTTCCCAAGAAAAGTCTGCCTTTCTACAGAATATGTATAAGGTTTTATCATTAATACTGGACTTGTCGTTTCAATCCTAAGCATAGAATGCTTCAGAGTAGTTTCTTGTTGTGTGGACAGACCTAACTCACGCTCATCACTGCAATAAGTCTGTGTGGGATGAGGTCATGGTCTCAGCATATCTGATGTGACATGAAAACATTTTGTTCCCTCGTGCAATCGGCAGATGCAGCATCTATTCTCATCCTGCGATAACCTAGCAACAGCAGTGTGTGCCCGCATGACCAAAACGTGCAATTAACTCCCACTTCACAAGGTTTACAGCTCAGCAGCTCTGCTACCTGCAGCTTATTTCAAATGCCACAGCATGCTTTCCAAGTGATTTGAGCAACTGATTTGCTATGCAGACCTACACACTTTTTTTTTTTTTTTTAAATATAAAGCACTTCAATAAGGTTAATCAGCTATCACTGTATGAATAGTTAGCATAGGCAAATTGGATATATTTTTTTAATGGGTAGGCTGAGTAATTCTTTTTTTTAAGAGTCTTCACTATTTCGGATCATTAGGTATTTTTAGGTGCACAATCACACCTGTCGTCAAAGGTAAAATTGCTGATTATCCATGCTGTTTGTAAGTTGGTGCATTTTTCAGGACATGACAGGGGAAATGGCAAACAAGCCACTGAGTGGCAAAACTTAAACTGGCCAAACTTATCTTACAGAAAGTATAAAAACAGCCTTTTTACATTATCAGCCATCCATAGCCAGGATCCATAGCCAATCTGCTCCCCAGATTCTGTCTGCCAAATGTAGTCCCATATGTCCTTGAAGCAAGCCGGTCTTCAGCTGTGTCCGCAGTTTTGCGCTATTCCTGGCCAGATTACTCATGTGCCTAAACAGAGGGCAAAGACAACTGTTGAACTCCTCATGACTCCGAGCAAACCAGGAAGGACTTCTGGCATGATAAATGGGCCCCAGCAGAAGAAAACCATGCAAAGATGAAAAGTTTCTCAGTTTTGAGCGCCAGAGGAAAGCTAAAGATTCAGGATAGGTGCCACTCTCTGAGTTTTGATGAGGGGAGGAAGGCTATACTAACAAAACTATTGAGAACAACTAACAGCAAACACAGAAATAAAAAACATTAAGTCCTTTATCTTTACTTATTCTAATGCAACAAGAGAAATGGGTAAACATTTTTATGTACCTGAGAAGGTACTTATATTTTCCAACAGAGTTTTTGAAACAATAAAATTCATGTGCAGGGTAAAGAAACACAATACAGATTGTGAACAATTAGTCATGAGCAAGAGTGAGACAAACATTTTTACATTCAAATTATTATTTAGAAATAGCAAACCATTTTAACTGGCAAAGCATATTACAGTATGCAGATGTTTTCGAGCTGTGTTAAAACAAAGATATGAATGACAGAATCACAGAATGACAGAATCGTATAGGTTGGAAAAGACCTTTAAGATCATCAAGTTCAACCGTAAACCTAACACTACCAAGACCACCACTACACCATGTCCCTAAGCAACTCATCCAAACGTCTTTTAAATACTTCCAGGGATGGTGACTCAACCACTTCCCTGGGCAGCCTGTTCCAATGCTTGATAACCCTTTCAGTGAAGTAAAATTTCCTAATATCCAGCCTAAACCTCCCCTGGCACAACTTGAGACCATTTCCTCTGGTCCTATGACAAACCAGTGATTCCTATAGAAAGTGAAATGAAATCCATTTGTCCTATGTCTGGAGCCCAAAAGAAATATACAATATCAACATGTGGAATTTAACTATACAGGAAGCCACACAGATTTGATTTGACCTGGAAATGGCCCAGACACTGTTTGGGTTTGCTTCTTTATCTATGAAAATGCTGGAATTTTCTTATCTTGCTGTATTTGCATACAAGGCTATTTTACAATTAATGCAAGATTTATGTAAAAGCTATGTCCTGTTATTGATTTTAATGAGTCATAACCACAAAAACAATATAAACTTCTGCATTTTAATTAAGAGCACATACAGACTGGTGCTTTTGTTTGTGTTTTGGGGGTTGGTTTTGTACGTTTTTGCTCTTTATGGAAGTGTCCATACCAGAATTCTTTATGCACTATTGTACTTTATCCACAGGAGGAAAACAGAAAGACAAACATAGCTAAAACAGACAAGGGAAAGATTCCCAAAGTTATTTTTGTCTTCAGTCTTCCACCACTAAGGTTCCACAGGAAAAAATGTCTGATGTTCATACTTTAGAAAACTGCAGTGATGTGAAGCAGCCATGCGTTCCACAAGCCTCTCCATGTGATTTTAGCGTAGCTATGATGTCTTCACTGCATGCAAGTGCCTACACGATGAGTCCAGCTGGGGATAGTTGTCATTTTATATTTTATTAAAGCCTAAAAACAGGTGTGCAAGTCATCTTTAGTAATTTTTAATTATTGTCATCTTTTTGATGTGGCTACTCTGGGGCTGTAGTAACTTTCATGGAACTACTCTTTTTCCTTATCTCTTTGCATAAGTTGTCAGAACAGTGACAGAAACTCGCTCTTCTTTTGTGCTGGGACTAATCAGGAATAAGTAGCTGTAACCACTAGTCCACAAAACCTGTTGTCAACACATGCCCCTTAAATCATATCCCATCCACCACTGCCAAGTCCACAAAGCTGGCTGCCTGCAGAAATGAGCAGGTGCTCAGTCTCCTGCGTGACACTGGTATGATTGGGCTCATAGCCACCTGTGGCTGCCAATATTAGCCCACATCTTTTTCTCAAATAAAATAAATGAAACTAGCAGGTGTTCTTAAGTTCTTCAAATGATCACTTTTAGACTTGATCTAAGACTTTCCAAGATTTGGTTTTCAAAGCCTTTGGGGGAAAAAGGTCCTTTGCAGGACCTGCCCACAAAAAATAAAAAATCAGCAAGGCATCTATTCTGAAAACTTTCTGCAGATGAAAAAGATTTTTTGAGCAATGCTATATGATCCCTACATCAAAAGCACCACCAGACTGGTGGCTATAGTACTGGCCTAGCACAGGGAGATTGGGTTGAGGATTCTGGCTTGCTGTAAGCAGGGCAGAACTTGTGCAAGTGATGTCACATTTCCTGCAAGTGCCCTGATTTGAAAGACAGAAGCATCACCTACATACACAGTGAGAAATAAGGAAAGAAGTGAGGTTACAGGTAATAAATATCCCAGTTTTGCTCTCTTGGTCGACAGAGCTGTGTTTCTCTCAGAAGCACAGAATTTCAAAAGGTAGGCAACCTTCTTCAGATGATATGGGTTGTTTGTTTTGTTGGGGTTTTTTTCCTCATTTTTATTTTTCTTCTCTCTTTAGAGTGAAAGGAAACATATGTCTTACAATTTGACGATGTAATACTCAGCCTTGGTTTTCCTACTCTAAATTAGAAATTGGTATATTTGATGAATTTCAAAGAAAATAAGAATTTAGTATTAAAGCATGTTTTTGACCCTATTTTGGTTCCTAATTACATTATAAAGAGATCAATGCTAATTTGAATATCAAGATGTTTTATATCCTGTTGCTCATTTTCAACTTGCTATGGAATCACTTTTGAATTTATGACCTTTATGCATCCAGCCGTCATGTCACTTTTTATTTGTTCACATCACCAGTGTTCCTGGTCTTTTCCAGTCAAACTTCTAAGTCTTGCACAATCACATCCCCTTTCACATCTGCCTTGGAAGGGTATGACTCTCTTGACCTTTTCTTCAAACCTTTTTTCCTGACTACATTAAAATCTTTTAGTTAACTCAGTTTTCTTGCACAGCTGACAGTTAATGCCTCATACACAAACCTGCCAGTTTAAATAAACTTGCCTTTAAGCTTGACTTCTATCCTCCATTTATGAGTTTCTTAATTTGGACAGAACCTACAATGGGAGTCCAGAGAGCATTCAGCCCATACTAAAAGTAACCAGTTTGATTATTTATGTTTTGATAAGAAAATGACTATAATTCCTACTTACTTTTGTCTTTTAGTGATCTCCATATCCTGCCAGCTCAGATGTAAAAAATAAACTATTCCCAACATGAATCTGAGTCTATAGCCAAATCACCTATTCCAAAGGATTCAGAGTTAAAAAAAAAAAACCAAAACAACCAAACAAAAAATACCTCTGCCCCTATTCACTAGAGCTGAATAATCCCAATTCTGGTTTTGCCTTCACATCAGTCTTCCTTCAGTGTAATTACTTTGGAATATTTAAACATTTTATATGGGACTCTATCACTGATTTTTATTCAAGTGCCTTAATTTAAGAATTCAAAAGTTCTTAAACAATAGACAATTGGTATATATTTAACATTTGTTATCAGCTTTTCTAATAAATTCACAGTAGAGATCTAATTTTTGGTCTGCTGGTATTAAATTGATGCTTTCTTGACAGTAATTGTTAACATTTAATACTGTTCCTCATCTTTCTCCAGCCATATGAAATATATCCTAGATAACATAGCTATGATACTAAATATTGCAAAATATTTTTGAATAGTTATGTTCTACTGGGGACTTATTATTTATCAGCCATGTTATTACAGCATCAATTTTACTCTAGTGACAAAGTGTCAGTTCAGTTAACTGATGAAAATAATTGAAAACTGTAAGGATAGCTTTGGTCATGTTCTTATCGAGTCAAACTTAATAGAAAATCAAATATTCGAATGGTATTCAGTTGTCCAAGAAAAATACATTACACTCAACAGCAACAGAAGTGACTGCAGACTGAAGATAGTTTAAATAATCTGTTTTAAAATAGGAAGCCTATACCCAATGGTATACACCTTGCATACATAAGGTATGAAGGCATTTGGCATCAACTTCTTCAGAATTAATAAAACCACATTAAGTTACTTCCTCCCTCTATAGTCTACTCAGATTAAGAATTCATTTGAAAAGCAGCTAAGAATACCCCCCATTTTTCTCAAGCCTACTTTACAGGTAATAATCATTACCTGATTACAGGTAGGACTGAGTTTACAATTACAGTGAGTTTAAGATTAAAGTATGGTTAGTTTAAATTATGACTAGAATATTTTTCCTCCCCATAGGAGATGTTTCAAAGAGATGAAATGCGCAAACAGCCTGAGAGAACTCTAGTTAGTGGCAGCTTTTCAATATAGTTGGCCTTGGTAACCAGATATAGGTTTTTGGAAGGGGAAAGAGTCTGAAATGGCATGCATCCACTTTCAGAACTTTTGAAGATAGATAAATAAAGCTAACTCCAGCTGTGTGTTACTACGGTTTTGGGTACTGGAAAGTAACCTGCACACTCCCTGATAACTCTTGGCATAAGTGCAGAAGTGACACATGTGCGTACCATCCCACAAGTACTTTATGACTGCATTTTCTCAGGGAGGTGGAAAACAAGACAAGAAATATCAGACATCAGAGAGTTGAGCAGAAGAGACACTAAGTAAACTGGAAATCAACAGCACTCTCAGACCTGTACTTCCATACAATTGCTCCAAATACCCTTCTGATTTTGAAGATAAGAGTCATACTTTGATTGGGCTAGTAACACAGCTGAGGGTGTTCATGACACCTGAAACTACATGTATTCTCTTTTCCAGAGGAGTACCAGGTATTTGTTAGAAGTCAATAGTATTAATTAGTTGACAAGCTATGTTTCACTTCACATTTAACAACCTATAACAAGCTTTACATTTTACATACATGGGATTTCCTTGCCCCCCCAGACCCCAATAATAGAAAGAACAATGAACAGGTTATTAAAACTGTGAGGCTTATCCCAACCTCATTCATTTTGAGAGAAAATCTTCTGCACTCATGTAACAGCGCAGCGAGAAGGTCCATTCAGTCCCAACATTTGACTAAAGATTACATTGTAGAAGAGGAAAAAATAGCCTCAGAATTATTTGTCATTTCAAACTGCAGAGAATTCTTCCTAACACATTTAGTTGTATGTCTATTCAGAAGTATCTGGTGCCAGCCTGTCTTTTGCAGTGTAATTTCCTTTATGAAAGGAAAAAACCCAAACAAACAAAAACCCAAGCTCAATATCTGTCCTTTGAGGCATTAAAGGATATCCATAGCCAGACAAAGCCATCTCTTTTCACATTCTTTTTGAAAGGCCCTTGTTGCATCCAGAGAGTAGGTGCATACTCAACCAGCAGAAGCCCTGAAGAACAGAATTAATGAAAACTACACTCCCAGAGTAAACATGTGGTGATCAAGAATCATTTCACTCCCATAATGGGAATACCAGAAAGCCTTCATGCTGTATGCTGTAGATTATAGTATTACCCTTAAAACATATTATGCAGTCTCTTTCCAGGATTTATCAGTCTTGAAATATCACTCTCTGATTTAAAGACAATTCAAAATCCCGACTCCCTTCAGGGTTAGACACTTTCTTCTAAAGGTCTTGGTGAAGAAACTATTTAATCCTATGTCAAAATATAGGACTGAACAGTGATATAGCATATAATTTTGAAAACAATTATATTCAAAGGACAGAGGAAGAAGAAGAAAAGATATTTGCAGGTGGGTAAAAAAAGAAATCATACTACTTAAATTGAATAGTTTAAGCAAACTAAGCTTTTAAAATGTCTTCATACACCTCAGTCTTTTCACCTTGTCATCCTTCTCTATACTGCATTTTGATTAGTGCTTTTCTTTTTTTAAACTGTGAAATTCTCCTCAATTATGTTAAAGAGGAGATAAAGTTACAGAGTAGGCCTAATGAATCAAGAATGATCATTTAAAACATTGAAGTTTGACCTGTAACCATGGCATCCCTGGAGTAGTCCAATTATTATTATTCAGTGTGTACAGCAGAGTTTTTAAAAAATGAATAAGGTCAAAGTCAGGTTTCATGAAAGCTTCAGCTGCAGCTGAAGTCTAAAGTGCCTCACCAGAAATGATTAAAGCTACCTAAAAGGCATCCGTTTTCACAGAGAACAGCTACAAAATGGAAAACACAGTATTATTGCGGGGGAACTTGCATTTTCTTTCCCTCACCCAGAAGCCAACCACAAACACCTGTCTTTAAATTCTATGTGTGTAACTGCAACTTCAGCATAACTGCGTTTAAGGAAAAGTCTATCATTGTCCTAGATGCTAGATTGCAAAAACAGGTGCATTTCAACTCTTATAAGTAAAACAGTATGCAAAGGCTACTGACTTTCCTGCTGTACATATAGTTCTGTCATATACATTATATGCACACTTATTTTTCTGGCATTATGCTTGACAGGACAAAAATAGCTGTAGTTGACTCGATGACTTTTCTTAACAGGAACTTCTGTGACATTCAAAAGCTTGTAGCCAATCTCCTGGAACAAAAATCATGACAAAAACTAACCGATAGGAAACTATCTATGTAGCTTATTGTCACAGAGGCAATAACTGTGTAGCTTAAAGGCTGAGATGTAAACCATTTTGCTCTTTTCATTTAGATAAGAGGTATTTTCCCCTTGCTTTTTTGGCAGGAAATTATGATTCCGATCACGGGGGAGTGGACATGACAGCAAGAAGTGCACCAAGTATTTTGATAAGATTTGCACTCTTGTAAAGTAGATCTTTGTGTCAGTGGGTCACTTATGTCTTCTCCATAGGACAGCTCTGAATCTCTTCCTTTTTTCCAGCCAACCAGCTAGTCTGCAGAGACAAAATGTAAATTCGGGGTGAGGAAGGAAATCAGCCAGGACACAACTACAATAGTTATTTCAGAGCAGACATATCCAGAGGACATCACTGTAACTCACCCTGAGCTCAGATAAGAATCCCGCACAGGGGAGTGCATATAGTTAACAACATCTACCAATTCCAATCATTAATATGCTTACCTAATGAAAATGTTACTTCTTTAAAAAGTCATTTTTCGAGTTTGGCAGCTGCTATGGTTTTAGTATTGAGCAATTCTGTTAAACATGTTCAGTGATATTAGCATAATTACTAGCTATAGTAATTATAGCTAGCAATAGCTATAGCCCCTTTCCTGCAAACAGCTGCAGATAAAAATACTTTTAGGTATTTGAACAGCCTACTCAAACCCAGCTGGGTCAAGTTATTCACATTCGTCAGTAATGTTAGGACTAAGATGCATGTTTCTCCAAGATTATAGTCCATGCATCTGAGCATGAGGGATACAGGAGTTTTACAATTTAAATATAGCACCATAGAAATCTAATAATTACCTAAAGCACTTTTTATTTTTCTACTGTAATAAAAATTCACTATTTGAGTCCCATTTACAAAATTTCAAATACTAAAATAAGTGTTCCTTATTACCTGCTTAAACAATTACATTTTCAAAAATGAAATACATACTTATTTTATTGAATGAGATCATTTATGACAAATATCTGAGGAAAGAAAACATAAGTTTTATTTACTACTTAATTTTCTATGAAATTCTAATCTATAAAACATGAGCTGTTATTGCTGTGCCAGGGTTAGCTGGCAACAGTAGAGAGGACTGTTCCAAGGTCACAGAGTACCTAAAGATCTGTCTATAATGCCCAATTTGTTAATGTATTCATTTTTTAAAAAAATTACATCTTCACACTAGGAAGGCAATTTGACCCAGAGGATGAGAAATGAAAATAAAAGCTAACAGATCTTCATTTGTATTGCTACCTTGAATCCACTTGTGAGCTTCAGTAAATTTTCCTCCTGAAGATTAGTTGCTCCACACAAAGAAACAGATCAACAGCATTAATTTTACTTTATACAGCTCCTGATATCCACTGAAATCACCTGAAGTGAACTAAAGTCCTCAGAAAGCATAATGACCATTATGTTCACTTGTTAACATCAGAGAAAGCAATAGTTGAAAGCAGACCACAAAGGAACACCCTGCACAGTTCATGATTTACTATCAGTTAATTATAAATCTCTCTTATAAATATCTTCCTTTCCCCAAGAAAGGAAGAGTCATTAGGTCCTCTGTATCATCTCAACCACTTGCAGTCTATTATCATGTTAAAAATAAATTGGAAATGATAAAAACTGCCAAATAAACCATAGACATTTTTTAAGCCTGCAAACTTACAGGGAAATTCAGTTATCGCAAAGGAAATTATTTTTTCCTATAAAAAGTTATTCTGATTCCAGAGTTGTGTTATCTCAGATGATGAAAAAAACAGATGAGCAATCTCTCTGATACTACAAGAAATAATTCTTATTTGTCATGGTTTAAACCCAGCCAGCAACTAAGCACCACACAGTCGCTCACTCACCCTCCTCCCACCCAGTGGGGTGGGGGAGAGAATCACGGGGGAAAAAAAAAGTAAAACCCATGGGCTGAGATAAAGACAGTTTAAGAGGACAGCAGAGGAAGAGAAAATAATAATAACAACAACAACGATAATAATAAAAGAATGTACAAAACAACTGATGCAGAATGCAATTCTCACCACCCACCCACCAATATCCAGCCAGCCCCTGAGCAGCGATCGCTCCTCCCCAGCCAACTCCCCCCAGTTTCTATACTGAGCATGATGGCATATGGGATGGAATAGCCCTCTGGCCAGTTGGGGTCAGCTGTCCTGGCTGTGCCCCCTCCCAGCTTCTTGTGCACCTGGCAGAGCAGGGGAAGCTGACAAGCACTACTGTGTAAGCACTACTTAGCAACAACTCAAACATCAGTGTCTTATCAACATTATTCTCATCCTAAATCCAAAACTCAGCACTATACCAGCTACTAAGAAGAAAATTAACTCTATCCCAGCTGAAACCAGGACATTATTATATTTCCTTAGTCTATTCTTCATTGTATAATTTATATTCTGGACACTGCTTTTGTGTTAATTTAGAGGATAACATTATTGATTTTTTTTTCTTCCAGACTTTCTCACAGTTCTCATGGTCTTTTAGCTGGTCTAATAGGTGAATTTGTTATGATCATAACTAGGAATGAACAAGGATGATGGCAGTTTATTAAGAGAGTACTTTGTGCAAAGAATATAGCCCTTTTTTATGACTGTTACAAATTATTTTTCATTTCTTACCATTGTTATTAGTAAAAACATGAATTCTCTCTTTGCATAAGACAGCTTAACATCATCAGAAGGGGTTTTTTGTTTGTTTTTAAATCATACCCAGAGCCTTTTTACATTTGAATTGGGTGTATATTTATAACATATACCAGAGATCATAATTCTGCACAGATTTTGTAGGGGAGTCTTTGTTAAACCAAGTTACTGTCCATTACTAATCTTGATGGAATATTTTCTAGACCACTGCAGTTTGGAAATATATATGCACACACATATACATGCACACACACATACTTACATGAAAATAGTTTATAAAAATAATCAGCGTGTGTACAGTCTTATCTGACAATGCCTGTAACTTCAAAAATTAAAGGAATCAAGTTTTATGTGTGAAGCCCTAAGTCTATAGGCTGCAACGAGTCTAGAATGATACAGCATAAGTATCAATCATTCACATTTGGTTACTTACATAATAAAAAAAAAATTATCAACTCTCATACAATTGATAGTTTTTTATTTGAAAAGCTTGAAGTGCTTACTTCTTATCTCTCAAATGAAGATATGGTTTTTTTGCAGTAATATCCATTAATATTATTAACACATTTTTATAAAAGCTTTTGACATCTCAATTATAGAACAAAACCAACACAATTTAACTGAAAAATGTTATTCCTCTAACACACATCCTTCCAATCCTGTGAAAGATTGGAGATATGTAAACACAGTGAAAAGGAATGTTTGTGTATTTCCCCAAACTGGACTTTGAAAGGAGAATAAGTCTCCATTTGACACTAGAAGGCCATTGCTACTCAAGCTCTGCCCCCCCACCATTTTCCACTAACATAACCAACAGCTTTCTATTTGAGTTCATATAATTATTAGAAAATGCTTATAGATTAATGAAGCAAAGGAATAATCTAGTACTGTATGTTGAACAAAACATGTAGGTGACAAAAATCCCCCCCCCAGCCTTTAACAGATTTCCTTGCTGAATACATAAACATACCAGAAAAAAAAAACCAAACGGATTTTATGTTTCATTTTTACTTTTTAAGATAAAATTGATCTTGCAATTTCTATAACAAGCATTTTCAAGAAATGGAAAATAAGTGTCTTTTTCTTGCAAAATAAGTCTTAAGAGTTGTATAATTTTAATTTTTTTAAGTTCAAAGAATTGGTTAAATCACAAAAGGTTTTGTCATCTAATGAAATAGCAAGTAGATAGAGCAGATGGCACAGATTAACTTTCATTTGTCAAGTAAGGTGGTGAAATATAGAGGATTTGTTTTGGAATTTGGATCTGTGAAAATAGTTTTCCATACGAGACAGTCTGTATGTTGTGTGTAGCATATGCAGACAAGAACTGACTTAGTTCCAGAATGTGCTTTTGTACACACACGCTTGCAGTTCCTCATTGCAACTCTTCTGTGATACCAGACAAAGTCAAATTCTGGAAAAACTCTTGAGGCATTTTATCTACAACTGAACTACAGGGGATTTAACCAAATAAGTTCATTTGTCATTGTTGACTTGCGTGTCAAATAAAAGGAGGTTTATTTGGTGAAGTAAGCTGACTTTGCCAGAAGAAAGAACAGAGAAGGGACATCAGCTACGGGTGCATTGTTTGTTTTTAAGTAATATTGCTGCTCATGAGGATAGATTCTAAACAGCATTGTTATTTAATAAACTGTTTAATCAAAAGCAAAATATTACCCTATCGTCTGATATAGAATCCAGTCCAAATATTACATATGCTTCCAAAAAGAGATTAAGCAGAAAATATAGATTTGGGCTCTGATCAGTTTCGTTTTATTTAAACATACAATAGACAAAGGAAAAAGGTGGATTAGAAATCACAAACCATAAGTACTAGTAGTACTCAACAAAGTAACTTCAATCTGTTAAGCTCCAATCATACATTCTAATTTAGCCCTTTGAAGCTTGAAAAAAGTAGTATGGAATCAAGGTTTTACAAAGCTAAGTTAGGTAATACAGTAGCGCATAGTGATATACATCTTAAATACTTATCTAACAGGTTTTAAAAGTATTTGAGGCATTGTCTACAAGGACAAAGTACAGCAATTTTGCTACAGAATAGCAGATAGGAAATAAGCAATTGTAAAAATAAAATCTTTATACGATTTCAATTTACTGAGTAATTTTTCCCACATATTGGGAATTAGTGTAACTGAAGTTAAGAGTTATTCTACCTGAAACAGCTTTTCAAGAATCTGGAGCTGATGCTATTTTTCTGTATAGGCTATTTAGCTGCTACAAGTGCTTAGAAGCTTTAAGAAGATGAGAATATAGGGCTCACACTATTCTGGATAATAATTCTTTTTTAAGCAGAACACAAGTTGATTTATTTCTGTCCGGCTTTCATTCTTTGTCAGTTATGAATCTTAGCACAGAATCTGTTTGGTATCATCTCCAGCTGTGAAGGAAGAAATGAAAAGACAACAGCTTCACACCATTCAGAATTTTTCAGAACAGTGGCTTTTCTCCTGACAGGATATTTGATCTTGCTTCTGATCTCTGATATTTTGATAGACAGTAAATGGGTATTCTGGTTACAGAAAAGTAATACAGAAAGAAACACTAGAAAAATTAATACATCTATTAGGCACACTTTAGTTTCTAATATCAGAAATATGAACTTTTTTCCAAAACATATTAAAGTTTACTTTCTGAGAACAATGCTTTAAAAAAAAAAAATAAAAATATATATATATATCCCTTTGTTAAAAAAATGAGCTTTGAGAAACAAGTTTGCTTTCTTCTTCAAATGACACCTCCAGAAGCTTTTTAGGAGATTCAGATTTTTCATGGTAGTCAGACTTTCAAACACTAGGCTGTGAAGCTGTCACTGTTTTAAAGCCTGGAAAGAAAATTCTCTTCTAATAGCAACACTCAGAGCCTCTTTTATAAGTGTTGGAGTCACTAGGTCTAGAAGGAACTATCAGGTTGTGTTTCCCAAACAGACCTTGTTTCAGAGACTTCAGCACTAGGAGCGATGAGAAAGATCAAGAGTGAGCTAACTGAAATGATGAAGAGAGATTGCATTTGTGAATTGGGATAAACATTCTTTTAAACTAAAAATTGGCTTGAAAGATCAATGACAGCTACATTTTCACAATGGAACTTTTGAAAAAGACAACTGCTAGTTTAAAGTCATGTTAATGCTGCAGTAAAAATTTGCCTTTCTTATGTTTGTGCTGTGTTACCAAGTTTATATTCATGCTATTTAGCTAATAAACTTTAGAATTATTCTTGCAATCTACTCAGAAAAAGAGTGCCATGGACTCCAATACTAATTTTAGATCATTAAATATAGTAATATCAAGCTCTTTGAGAGTAAATGGAGGGATATTTTAATCCAACAGCAATACAGAAGGCGTTAAATTGTCCTCAAGCAGAACTAAGTACCATTATGAATATTATCAACCTGTAGAGCTATATTTTCACCCTTTTAACCCCTTTTATCTCTTGGGGCCATTTTATCTTGGCTACAATCTACATAATTAGCTGATACCAACATCTTTACAGCTAGAGTAAATCTGTTTTCTGTACTTTAAGCAGTATATAATTTTACTGAATTTGTTGCAGCTGGAAAAACAGATAGCAGATGTGTTTAAGTAGTCCTATAAATATCAATGGATTTTCCTTTACTGATTACATTAACCTATGATCTGCAGGCAAGGGACATATATTTTACCAATAAATTTGTGTTTCATCAACCTCAGCTAAGGAGGATACATAAAAGGGGCTGTGTTCCTCACTGAAGCAGTTAAGTTCCAAAAAACCTCAGTGGTTCAATTTCATCAGCAGAAGTTACTCCAGGAGCACAGTCTATCCTCAAAATTCACTTGTGGTTCAGTAATGGGTTGAAAAGCATCTTCCAAAGTTGGTGTAACTTTTGGTTTACGCATACAATATGAAAAAGCCACTTAAGCTCCATTGTTATGTACAATTCTGGTGCTTCTACTCTGTACTGACAAATGCTTAGACGAAGCTTTTCTGGTGAAATAGAAATAAAAGAAAAAAAAATTAAGAAACTCTGACTCAAGTCAAACACATTGTTTCTGAAAGCAACATCAAAAGAGACCTTATTAACATCTACAAAGTGTACTGTTGAAGTTATTCAGGTATAGGACATTTGTATAGATAAGTCAGATAATTTTTACAATGAAATCTTAGCTTTCTATGAGATTCCATTTACACACCTGCACCACAAATTTGAACACAGTATTCAGTCTGTAGTCAGAACGAACTGACTACAGTTCAATCAGAACTCACAAGAAGTTAAAGCTTCATTCTAAACAAAGTGACAGAATAATCCTTATTTCCTCTTTATTTTGTTGTTTTATTGTTAGATAGGAAGAACTCCCTCTGACTCAGTGGTTTGTTTAAATAGTGAGTAGTTAGTGAAGAATGGCGATTTTGCTTTTTATGAAAGGTTCTACTCTATAATCTTATTTTCATTGTTTGTTTTTTCATATCATAGCAACACATAAATACTTTTCTTATTTTGTAAGATTTGTCCCTCGTGATCCAATATCTGAGTTATGTTAAATAATATTCCAGTGTTTATTGCTAGGAACTAATCATATAATTAGGTAGAATCAATGCCTAATTGTAAATTAAACAATACAAATATTCCCTAAGTTAAGGTCTTACAGGGCACATTTGTTTTTCTGATGATAAAGAAGGTTCCTTTCACATTACATGTAGAGAAGCAGCTTAATAAAGGTTAAACAAGTTCCTGCAGCTAAAACCACACTGGAACTTAAAAAAAAAAGCAAAATAGATCCATTGGACCAAATCACAGATGGAGGAAGAGAGGTCTTGATGTGCATAAAATAATACAAAAAGCTGAGTGTTTTGTGAGACAGTAAGTTTCAATAAAAACAAAAGCTCTAGAATCTGAACATCAAGATTCCCTGTGCAATAAACTAGTTTCCTATAGTTTCTGTATGTAGATTTGGACACATCAGTGGACTGATAAGGTCTTTTACCACAGACTTTGTCTATGTTTTTGACTCTTCCAAACTGGTTGTTTTTCACAAAATGTTTCCACTAGCACAGCACATGGGACAGACAACAGAATGTCCACATTGTACGTTATTCTGACTGAGTTAAGAAACATTCTGTTGTGTTTAAAAGGTATGGAGGTGCTAACGGGCTTTGCTGAATGGAGGCATTAAAGGAGGCTCAAGAGAGTAGCAACAAGCTGTTGCTAGCTAACACCAACAGCATCTTTTGAAACGTGGGGGACTCCATTTGTTTAAATGGAGATATGGAGAGAACTTTTGATTCCTCAGTTCCAGGAAGAAGTTATTGTAAACAGGGACTAAATGGGGATATTTTATAAAATGAAAACTGCCTTTGCTGTCTCCTTAGTAACAACGCAAATACTTTAACTCAAAGTTTCATGCCATCCACCCTGACCAATTGAGTAGAAATTTTTACTGTTTTTTAATTAAAAAAAATAATAGAGAATTAGGTGAAGTAATTCTTTGCATTAAAAAAAACCTAAAAGACCCTAAAAATCAATATTTGTCTACAGATGTAGCTCAGCCAACCAGTGTATATTTTGAAGTAATCACTGAGCTGTGAAATTAACAATTGAACCAATAAATTGGACTTTTTATCTTCTTAGCTTCAAGAATATTTCTTATAAAGCTTTATCAGTAGGACAATCCAAAGGAGCAGAGTGCTAAAATGGGGAAAAGGAGACCAAAGTTCCTTTGACAACATTCAAAAGCAACAATTACCAAGGAAAAATAATGTTAGGTTGCCTTTAATTTAGCAGCAAATGGCTCCTTTAGAATTGCTGAGTGAAAGTTTAAAAAGAAAAGCTTTTCTAGTGATGCTAGAGCTTCTGCTAATAACGCTTTATAAACTTAAAGTATTTATTTATCTGGGCTACATAAAAGGAGGAGAAAAAAAAAGAGTAGAAAAAACAATCCTTAACAACAATTCTTTTGTATGTTTTTAAGGAAGGATAAACTGATTACTGTTGTTAGCTACAGCCATATGCCTATTTTGATTAGGAGATCAATATTTTTAGTATGATGGTAAGTATGTGCACAGTAGACACACATTCATTAAACAAACAAACAAAACCAAAAAAAAAAAACCAAAAAAACCACCACACAAAAAAACCAGAACCAAAACCTACAACTTTTATCTGTTGTAGCTATTCTCCTCCCCTACTGGCAACATCTGCAAAAATGAACCTTTATACTATCACAACTCTCCTTGACTGTAGACTCTAATATGACTAAAGCTATACCTTTAGACTTTATCCAAATATTGGGACTGCTTTTGTCTAAATATTGGGACTGCTTTTGTCTAAATATTGGGACTGCTTTTGTAACTGGTCAGGAAAAGGTCAAGAGCTAATCTACCCATATATGAGTTGGTAACTAGCTGAAAACTGACCAGAAAGGCACCAGCACCACCAGAAACAGCGATTCTCTCCTTCAAACACTGGAATATTTATTGGACTTTTGTCCCTGTAAGGTATCTTTCATCCAGCTACACTAGAAATTACAAATACATGGTTCAAAACACACCAGAGTTTTCCTTGACTATTTGTTAGACTGCGGTTGTCCTGCTTATATCTACAATCTGTCATTAGCACTGCCATTTAACTCCTCACCAGTGGTCCTAGTCATGATGCAAGAAAGCTCTTCTCTTTCATTTCATTTCCAGATGAGAAAAACAGAAGCCAAATTAATTTCACTCTAACTTCTATTGTAATAGACCTCCCTTTGTTAATGGCTAAAAATCTCAAACTTTTTATTGTGGTGGGCAGTAAAAATTGGCAGTTCTTACCTTGGAAAGGCTAACCTAGATGAGACAGAGCTATTTCAATCTGACCTCTTCTGAACATATGTGAGAGATCTCATTATGAGACCTCAGGTTAGGACTATGAATATCAGTGTCACCTCGCCTTGACCAAGTTCTTCGTGGGATTGTCAGAGCAATACGCTGATGGTGCTTGGCTGATCTATTTCATCAAAAGACTCAGTGGCATATGTTAGGTAACAGTATGTTCCCTTAATAGCTGCTGTCATATGATAGGAAACTCTCCTTTTATCACATCAGCCTATTTTAAGGCATTATTTCCACTTGAAATGATATTGAGAAAGACTATACTTGCCTAAGGTAATATGAATATATTATCTCACGGTAGCATGAAGATAAATGTATGGCACCTTTCAGAGCAATACTTCTTTGCAACCAGACCATATAAACAAGAGCTGCAAGCTATTTGCTTTGAAAAGCCCAGGAGCTGCTGCAGTCTAGGAGAAATAGCATGTGGAAAGTCAAAGTAAAGTGCTAAATAGGTTGGGTTCAAGGGGGGAAGAAACAGGAGGGCAGAGGGAAGAAAGGTGTACAAGTAGTAAGTTCTTCAGAGAGAATAAAGCTCAGTAAATCCTGAGTAAAAACAAAAGTCTTCATGAATAAAAACTTTATAGAATATCTGCCATGTAAGACTGCTACCAAATGGAGGAGCATAAGCAGGGATTATTTCTGTCAGATGCTACAACACACAGGACCCTCCCCATTTCTCATAGGTATCTTGACTTTAGGAAAAAAATGCTACTTTCTTTGGAAAAGAAAAAATAGAAGTTTGCAATCAGCCCCTGAATACTACAAACATAGAAGGATCAAGAGCATGGGGGGGGGGGTGCGGTGCCACTGATGATGGATGACTTGAGTTCTGAAATGGCCCAAAGAGCCCAGATTTCTCTCTCAAATCTTTGCAACGTGCGTGAGTTTCCCAGTCAGCAGAGCAAGAGTGCTTTCACTGCTCCACTGGGGCTCCGAGCACTCATGCAAACACTACAGGTCTGTGGTTTCTCTCCAGCTCATGTTACTTCACCAGCTTCTCAGGATCATACTGCTCTGCATTTGTGCCGGTTCAGACCAGCTACAGACCTAAATCAGTTTCTCACATATGCGCTTCTGAAGCTCCCTCCACCCTACCCCATAGCATTCAGGCGGCGACGCTTTCCTTCCTTTCGTCCTGTATGAAAGCAACACCTTTCTTTCACAGAGCTTTCTGTGATGATATGGGAAAAAAGGTCAATTTGCCCCATCCTTGACTGAAAAGGCATTTGTCTTGGATCATGAAAGAACTATTCTCTACACTTTCAGTAGAGCTGGAAAAATATTTTATTATAAATGCTTTCTTTTTTTCTTTAAAAAATAAGCTTTTCATCATCTGAGAACATATTTATAAATTTATTTTTCCCTCTTGAACAAATATAACGAAGGGAATGCTGTCTTCTGAGCTACTGGCCAAGGGGTAGAGGTCACAATTCAAAATTGAAAAGGTCCAGAGTCTAAGGCTACTCTTTCCTGCAAGTGGCTCAACATGCCAGCCCAGAATATCATTTTCTCTTCACATTTCTCCAATTTTAAAGAATTTACTGAAGGCTAGAATTGAATCTTAAGGGGGGAAAAAAAAGACAAAAAAAAACCAGACTGGGACAGGTCAAACTCAGAATACCTGACAGCCTGATAATTAGGACAATTCCTTGTGAAACTGGACAAAGTTGACTTATTCACAGCAAGGATTTAAACCTATAGGCCATTTCAGCTTAGACCCAAGAGACAAGTGTTTGAAACACATCCTGAACACATAACAGCTACAACTGAGTTTAGTAAAGAAAACTGGCCAGCATTTATGTATCTTATTTTTGATCCTCGTATGATACAGTTCTGAGGAAATAAATAGTTCTTTTGTTCCCTAAAAAAAAAAATCTGGTAAAAGCTTTTTCCAGATGGCTAGAGTTTTTGTTTGTTTTAGGTTCAACATCTAAAGAATCAATTATACAGCCTTTCTGTCACTCTAGGCTTCCTGAACTAGTTGAGTTGACTGTGATTTTAGTTAAAAGAGATATGTTATGGAAAAGGAGTATATAACCTACAATTCTTATTGCTCTCCAAAGGTTAAAACAGTCATTGAAAGACCTTAAAACACAGGAGCATTCTAAAAAAAAAAAACAAAACCACACACAAAAAAACCCCAAACAAACAAAAAAAATCAACACCTAGGAAACAGAAGAATATTTACATCAGTGTCTCGCGTACCCTCCAGCCCCTCAGAAATACATTTTCAGTGGAAATAAGGCAAGAAGTAGGCTTGACTCACAGGTCTAAACAAAAACTCTTGAATGTACTTGAGTCATTTTGTACTGCTGTAAGACCTCTTCTACTCTAGATTTTTTAATCCATCGTCTCTGAAATGTGCTTTCAATGGTGCTCCGAAATGTGGCTTTCAACATAGTCTGAGTACATTAAAAGAAAATACCTCAAAAATGACAGAATGTTATCACTCCTGATTCAAATATCAGCCATTTTCACTGCAAGCCAACAATACTAGTAATATGTCCAAATCATTGATGGACATATAGAATATTGCATCATAGTACCATACAAAGCACACAAACTTTCCAAGTTTTTTCCTCCTTCCATTTTTAACTTTTGTAACTTCATAGGTAGTGCTTACAGACAGATAGGGAAACTGTAATATCTCTTGAGTAAGTTAAATAAATTAAATACTGGGGAAAAAATAATGTTAGTTTTGTGTCAGTAAAACTCACTTCTAACTTTTTTTTTTTAAGATTATCCACAAAATATTCTGCCTTTAATCTGGTTTGCAGATCAGATTAGTGTGGTTCTCCTGCAGAACAGGAACTCCAGAATCTCAGCTATGAGTATTTGGGTGTGGTCTCTTCTTTTGTAACTGCAGTTAAGTCACAAGTCCTCAATAAAAGAAAAAAATTCCTAGGTCATGTCCAGTGGTGTTTTGTTTTATTGTTTATATAAACTGGAATTTCATTCTGGCAGTGTCTAAGAATTCAAATATTAGAGCAAAAGTCAATTGGAAAGTTCTCACCCAAGAAGTCATAAAAATGCCAGCTCAATGAAATAAGAAAATTCAATTTTAACAAACTTCTGATTAAACAGACAGGTTTCCATTACAAGCTGCCTAATGGTTTCCTGTCCATGAATGCAGGAAAGCCCTAGGAAATCAAAGTAACAGAAGTTCACCACTGCCCACTGGTGGAAAGCAGGGAATCTTTTCCAGCTCATGTACTTAGTTTTAAAATAAGCGAGTAATAGAGATGAGGACATGCAAGCATAGGACTTCCACAGAGAATATATGCTGTTACTTGCAACATTCAACTAGCCAAAGCAGGACTAAAAAATTATGTTAAGACATACTACGTTGTTCACACCAAAAATTCAAATATGTTTATTTAGCACTTCAAATGGTCACCTAACCTCTGTTGGAAGGAAGTGATTTTTTCTTGGACACAAATATCAAGATGTTGGAAATGGAGGCTGGGATAACACCTATCCTACTCAAGTCATATTTGTTTGCATATACCATGGATCCAGTCTAAGTCTGCATTTGAACACAGGTTAGACAAAACATATAGGACTTCTGAGGTACAACTAAGTAGATTATCAGAGACCACAATAAAGTATTTAAATTGACCTAGCAATATAAATTCACTTCTAAGGTACTTATGAAAGATGACTAAAAACCAGCTGAAGTGTGATAAAGCAGTTTTTCCAGCTTGAACACTAATCTATGGAAAAAAAAAAAAAAATAGAAATACCACACCAAAACCAAAAAGCCACAGGAAAAAATGCATGGTCAACTGCAAATTTTTCTTTTATCATGGATGGCAGACATCCACAATCTGTATTTCAATGTGATCTTGGCAAGTTCTCTGTTCTTCCACTTAAATGTCACAAACAAGCTATCGGAACAAAACATTTCTAAACTCATATAAAAGAAAATCCTCCAAGAACATAAAATAGCAGGTGTTGGTTTTGCAATCTTAATGACCTTCCAACCAGTCTCTTCATGATGCTTTAAGAAGGAATAATTTCTTACAAAGATATTAAGCTACTTTCTTTCTAAATGCAATTAGATGTTATACCAGAATGTGTTGATTTTAATTTTTCAAAGTTTTAATTTTTCAAAGTTGATTTTAATTTTTTCATGTTTTTCTTCACTAAAATAATATTTGAGTTCGAAATCTAGTTAAATAAGTAACCTTTTACATTGCTAATGATTTTTACATTCAGTTTGTCTTATTCAATAAATTGAGATTCTATTCGAGTGGACTCAAGCGAAAAAGCAGGCACCTAATTCAATAACATTACTGGCGTACCATTTTTATTGATTGGCCTCATGTTACAGAAAGCTTTAAAAAGTCAATAATTTATTCCCTGTTTTCTAATAATTTCTGGGGACACTAATGAAAATCATTTAGTGAAAGTGTCAGATATATTGGATTAGTCCATCTATGAAGCATCATTCTGTAGCCACAGAACTTAACTTATGAAGTTTAATTCTTGCATATTAATATCAATATTATATCTAAAAATGTGCAAGGCACCAATTAAAGCAATGTAGAGGTACAGGCGATGACTTACTGAAATTAACTTCTCTCTCTGACTGGGGCTGTGTTGCTGGCCCTGTATTCAGAACGCTACAGAGCTGAAGCAAAACATTTGAGAACACTTACTGTGATGGCTGTTCGCCTGAAAAAAACATAGGCATTGCTTGGAGCAGGTTAGTAAAGTAAACAACATTTTAATGGCTGTATGACAGGAAACTGGGCACAAAGCAAATGCCTGTGTGCAGAATGCATTTTGTTTGCCATTCTTTCACTTGTTCACAGGCACATCCAAGACAAGTCACAAACAGCTTGGCTCCTTGTGTTCATCACCCCAGGGTTTCCCCTCCTGCTGCTGTTACCCCTGCAGCATCCTCTGGCAACACCGTCTGGGTGCTCTGCCTGCCCTTAACTGCCAGCACCCATGTCTCTTTGCAATAATTTCAATATTTTGCATTCCCGCTCGAGTTCCTTCTAGGTTACTCTCCCTCTCATAACCTCCGAGTCTTTTAGCTGCTTTTTGCTGATGTTTTCTGGATTTCATAGCTTCATAATAACCTGAGGCCTACAGCTGCTCCTCATTCCTCAAATGCTCATAACTCTTTCCCTTTCTATTTCATACCATCATCATCCTCATCATTTTCAGAAAGTGGAAAAAACAGCTACTTTATTCATTGTACCAGCAGCTCCTTTGAGAGATATGCGAGATTTCACCTCACGATCCCTGAATTGGTCTTCGAAATCTACAGAAAGACACTGAAACCACATTTGCTAGTAACCTACAGATTCAGCTTACCCAAATAGAAACCTTTTCTCTATGCTACACTCATCTTAGGACTCACTGTCTCATAGTGCTTCTTACATGTAGACTAAAAGGGTACCACCAAGTCTGCCGAATTATTCACCATTTTTATTGATGTTTTCCCAAATTCTTTGTGTTCCCATACCAATAAAAAGAGTTGATCATTTTGTATTAATAAGCTCAAAGAATAAAAATCACACAAAAAAGGCAAATGTCAGAACTTCATCAAGTTGCAAACTAACTTGAAAGTTTATATGAAAACCCTACACTTTTTTCCTTACATAGAAAATCTATTAGTTTCTGCACCAGTTTTCAACAGCAGGTAAAGCCCAGAAGTAAACTTCAAAAGGAATTTTCTTAGAGGTGATGATCACAAAATAACAAAAGACATTTTAATCCAACAGTAGCTCATCTCTAATACAAAGAGCAATTACTGCTGACTTCCATACATACATCATACCCTTTCTTGTTTAAATATCAAATTATGAGTCACATAAAATCCTTAATCATTCAGTTAGGCATAGCAAATGCCTGAGAAGAGGCTTATTATTACTGCAAAAAGGCTTCCAGCTGACTAACAGAAAAAAATATACAGCAAGTCTAAGGGGGCAATATAAGGCTGAGAAATTACTTCAGAGAAGCATGAGGTTATTAAAAAAAAAAAAATTGAGTTATGTTCTTCAGGTAGTTATTCCACAATAAGATTTGTTTGTTTATTCCTATTTTCCAGAAAAAAAGAACAGGGGCATAGTGCTCTTTCTTAAAAGCTCTGGGGTAGGTAAGTCCTTAATCTAGAGGGAAAAAATAAAAAGAACTACCTGAAAGATCAGGCATAACCAGGTGTTATACCACATAAGACTAAGTTGCACATAAATATTAGCTACAATTAAAAGTCATTAATGTTTTTAAAGTTTAGTAAACTAGATTTTCTGTTTATTCAATACAATTGTTTCCCAACCCTACAAATTTAGATTTCTATAAATTACTGTTTTAAAAAAGAAGTAGCACACTAACATTTGCAAAAACGAATGGTTTCTTCTGAATTGTACAGGAAATAGCTTACAACAGCATAAGGGACATAAATGGATTTAACAAGTCAGTAGAGAAAAAAAAGATCAGAACACCTTTTTAGTTTTGAAGTCCAGTAATTTAAGTTTAATGTGAAGGATAAAAACACCTAGAAGTAGTCATATCTGACAAGCTTTTTTTTTTTTTTAATAGCCTTCATTATCTCCTTCCTATTTTTAGTTCTACCTTCCAAAATGTATCCTCTCACCTTATACAGAATAGGTCACTGACTTCTGGTTAAATTATAACTTTGAGTACCTTGTCACTACAGACTAAATTCTGTGTTTGCACCTCATTTAAGGTTTTTTCAACAATGTCTGGTGCAGACCAATGAAGACTTCTGTAGACTCTCCTCCTGATTCTTACACAGTGACACAAAAAACTGGACAACTTTTTAGCAATTTCTTTTGTTGACACACAGTTACTCCTAAAGCATTTTAAGAAGGATAATGAAGCTTAAGTATTGCTGGCATGTACTGAAAACATCCCTTTAAGCTGTACTTTTAAAATATTACTCATCTAATCAACATTGATTTCCCATCTGACGTACCTTCCCCAGGACATTTTTTTCCACCACATGAGAGACTTGAAAGCAAAAATACATTCCATTGTTAATTTGGAAGAGCCTATACAATGTTCTATGATTCCAAAGGAACTACAGCAAGAGAAAAAGACCCCTCCACACATGCACTACTCCCTTGCTTTCCTCCATGATCAAGAACTCATCTTACAGTAACTGTCTGCTGGCACAAGACCACAGACTTGTCAGTATAATACTTTCAGCCTCATGAAATGTGACTGAACAACAAGAAAACCCTGAAGAAAAAAGTATAGGACAGTTCTAAAGACAACAGACTCCTTGTTTGTATTCAATGGACGGTGGGTTTTTTGTTTGGTTGGGTTTGGTTCTTTTAAAAAGGTCATTTGACAAAATTGAGTTCAAACACTAAATCAGATTATATGACTAGTTATTTCAATTATTTTATGCCTAAAGTAACATACTTTTTGTAGTCCCAGTTAGTTTCTTTTTTCCCCCGCTATTGTTTACAATGCAAAGCAACATGTGGGATGGAGGAAGGCAGCTTTTTGATGGTATATCACTAAGCCTGTATTTGCATTGTTTTTCAACAGGACCTCTTGCACAAAACATGTCTTCATTATGCTGCAGATGCTTCTTTATTCCCTAGTAATAGCTGAAGACAAGTACTGGTCTGTCAGGAAGTACTGGAAAACCACTTTTCTGAGGAGGCAACATGCCACCATAACACATAAAATTAAACACCTGAGGCAAGAAGTCTGCATATGTATTGAAGTACTTCAACCTGGATCTCCAAAAGAAAAAGAAAAAAAACCCACAAAACCCACAAACAAAAAACAACTCTGCCAATGTACAGCTTCTGAACCTATGGCTTTGCAACCTGATTGAAGAGCTAGAAATTTACAAAATATATTCAAGTGCTAACTATTACAAGGCCAAACAAAGTTTTAATCAAAACTGTTTCCTAAATTTACTGAGAGGAACAAACAAGATGAACTCTTATATTGTGCCTGTTATGGTTTGAGTTAACATCAAAAGCACAGCTGAAGAGAGAAGTTGGCTTTGTTCTAGCTATATCTTCAACAAACTGTGACTAGAAAAGTGATGGCATCATTTGGTTTCAAGATTCTCCCCACCTATTTGTGCAATTATATTCTAGAAGCCTAAGATACCAAAGAAAACATGAAGTATTCCAGAATATAAAGGTACATTCAATTAATGATGGTACATGAACTTTTTTATAAACATAAACCTATTACTATTGCAGAATAAGTGTGAGTTGTCTTTCCCTAGAGATCTCCTATACTTATCTCCATTTCAAGAGTATTTTTCTAAAACCTGCCTCAATAAACCACATATTCCATACCTTATGCTAGGCTAACTCGATGAACCCACAGCTCTACTTTGTGTTGTGCCCAAAAGCATAGGTGAAATCTCCACTCACTTCTTTGATGCTCTGAATTATATGCAGTCATAATTTTACCCTTTGAACATTGTGCTGAAACCTTGAGGCTCCCCTAGTCATTTGTGAAAGAGCACAAGAATTTTTTAAATTCAATTTTAAAATTTCTATTAACAAGGACCTCCTCTAAAGGTTTATAGATATTAATGATTAATTTTGCAACAAGACGCTTCTGGTAGTTTTCCTCAATTCCACCAATTCAGAGAGATTCTTTCCCTCCTGCCCTATAGTAATGGGATCTATACACTTTCTCGAGTGTCTGAAAATCACAGTCCTCACTGCAGCAGATGAGCAATACCTCTTCCTAATGATAGCTGGAAACTTTATCATTAAGAGATTAGGGTATACTCAACTTAGCTCCCAGGTTTCAGCTCAGTTAAATCACTGTAGAGGAACAGGGACATGTCTTGAATTTTCTCAGCTTCAGATATTATTCAGATACTCAAGCATCACCCACTGAATATATTTTGTATCAGAGGCTAGCACAATATTGTACAGAAAGATGAATCTACATTAAACTCTTGGAATAGATTCTAACTTGGAAAGTGCCCATGTAAACAAACAAAAAACCTAAGGAGGATTACACTCTGTACTACAGATCAGAGATTATACTTCAGATTTTAAGAATCACAATGAAGACGTATTATTTAGATGACTGATTCTATTGTATGCACTGCGTGTACTGTGTGCTGACAGCTGATTTTACAAGTCTCCAATAGCTAACTGGGAGACATGAACACACAGACTCAGACTACCTCTTTCCAAATGTGCTGAAAGAGAGATAAGCATACCCAGAGAGCATCCCTAAAGATGAAGTCAGTCATATTTACCAGAAAGAGGGAAACTGAGAAAAAAAGGCAGTAAAAAGTAAATTATGTACATGATAAAGTACCACTTAGTTTTACATACATGCTCTATATTTTCACACTCCCAACCTGCCAGATTAACATACACTGTCCAGACAGTAAAACAAAAAATTTCCTTTACTTGCTGCATAACTACCACTTTTTTTGCTGCTTCTCTCCAGCAAAAAATGTATCACATTATGAAATCAGGGAGAAGGATCATAAGATGAAATTATTGCTTTAGTAACCCTTTACTTCTCATATGACATACACAAAATGACCACAGTTCTATCAGCTCTATACAATTCCATCTCCCTTTCTTCCTAGTACACCTTTGATCCTAGTATATCTTAACATTTTAGTCCATAAATTAGCATGTGAATTATTTATCCCCTCAGTAATATATCAGATGTTACCTACATCATGTTATAGATTTTTTAGCTCCTAGATTACCATACAATTAGAGTAATATAATAACTATGACTTGACATTTTTAGCAGGTTTTTGTGCTCTTCCACTAGGAAGTGTTCCAGAACTAGAGATAACTGATTTTCATTGAACGTGTATGCATATTATTTTGACAGAAATTATGTTTTGATTTCTGAAATATGCTCACCACTCCTTGATTTTCTTTTGTTTGGGAAAAAAAAAAAAAAAAGACAACGACTAAAATCAAGTGACTGCTCTTCAGGTTTGAATCTTGAGCTCTAGCTGACTGTGGCCATACCACCTTAGATGTAAAGTCGTTCTCTTTCCCTTGAGAACATAACTTGTCAACACTAATGACTAAGGCAGTACTGTGAACTAGCAATGAAGTGTGGCACTTCTAGTAAAGTAATTTGAAAAAAAGACAAAACGAGTCTCATATTTCACTATGACAATATTTGCATTTGCAAACTTCAATTTGGTGGCATTAAAATTCATGTTTGAATACTGCAGGAACTAAGAATAATTACACATTTACTTTGCTGAACATAAGATTGCACTAGGCAATGAAGTTCATGAAGTATTTATCCTATTACTGACAATCAAAGAGAAACATCATAGGCAAAGTCTAGTTTTATGCAAGTCTGGTATCCAAAGGAATTTCTCTATTCAACTTTCTCTTCCAGATTTTTGTTTGACTAGAAGGTGACAATGAAAAAAATAGTTACTAAATAAAGACAAACCAAAATATCCCAGGGGAAAAGAAGGAAGAGCTCTGTCTACATGTGTCTCGTATGTTGTAACTAAATGAAGGTAGGATTTCACTTTGGCAAAAGGAGCATACTGAAGTGAGTTTGGATTTATAACTTGTTTATTAAATTGGGACTCATCTTTGAGAGCAGAAGAACCAGCAGTTTGGCTTTTTGAGATGGATGTATTGATGAGGGTACATACCCCTTTCTACTCAATATTCCTGAACACTCTTTACATTTATTTTGATGTGTCAGTGCATTATTATCAAAGTGCTGCAGAAAACAAAAAGTCATTGTTTACTTTCACATCTTTGTAAACAGTCATACCAGCATGTTTTTCCTACCAGAGGACAGTCTGATAGCATTCTTGCCCATTTTCTAGAGTAAACATTTTATATTTGAAATTTCTGAAAGTATACTGAAAAAGCTATTTACAAATACATAACAGGATTTGAGGACATGCTACCAAAACAATGTAGTATAATATAGCACGTCAATAATACCTGTGTCAACAAAATTCAGCAGAATTTATGCTCCCAAGTACTTCACAGGGACAAGGAGAAAAAGACTTTGCTTTTAGTTTTGCACTGTGACACCCAGTCTCCCAAGCCAGACTAACTAACAGCAAGGCAAGGAAGAATTTATGCTGGGCCATCCTTGTTCCAGGCATGTTCCAGATTGTTCAAGCAACTCTCTATCTTGCCCTAAGTCTACTGCTTCTTCCCCTTCAAAATCTCAAAGACAAATCAGGCTGGGAAGGGAGATACCGAAATCCTTACCCTTAAATAATGCTTTTAATTTTCATTTAAGATACGTGTAGTCAGGATTTATGCAGCAAAAGATCACTTTAGAAGTAAAACATCCAAAAAGCATTAAAGACTACTCATGATGTACTTTTTAATATGGAGTATTAATCTTCCCTTTATCACAAATACAACCGAATTCCTTAGAGATTTTAGGTTGTTTTTACTGGTACTTCATACTGCTACTTTCTATCATGTTCTACTGAGAGAGACTATGCCAACTGAAGCTTCAAATAGGTGAGAAGGAAAAAAAAAAGAACATCCAGAGAATAAAAGAGCTGAAGTGAGATGGCTGAAAGCTCAAGACGGAGCAGGAAGTAGACTTGTCTCTTCCTGAGCTGTCAAACAACAGGTGTGGTTGCAAAATTCATATCTAATCTCCTTCTGAGGTCTATTCAGCTATTTGTTCAGTTCTGATATCACATCCAGCATAGATGTGTAAAGTTAACTATGTAAAGTAAAAAAAAAGAAAAATCTTTTAAGACAGTCTTCTGTTTACCGGTTTATAGACCTGAAGATCATTGTCCAACAAGGTTGGGAGAAAGAAAAAAAAAAATTTTTAAAAAAGAGTAAATTAAATCTCCACAAAAAGAGGAGAGTGGAAATATTCATCTTAAGAGGTTGGACAGTCCAAAACCCTTTAGAAAATCTTAGCTAGTGCACACTGACAGTAACCTTGTGAGGTCACCCTCAGTTCATAAGATTCTGAGCCCAAGTAAGTGTAGGTCTGATCAAGTTTCCAAGTACACACATAGAAGTATCTAACAAAAAAAAACCACAACCAAAAAAACCCCAAAAAAACCCCTAGGGAGTTCAGTTAAGCCAGACACAAACTTTAGTTCTTAATATTCACTGTGAACAAAGGTTAAAATTTTAACTCTGTAGCAGTATGTGCAAGCGTTGGAGCACCCAGCCATTAACATTATATCACCCCACGCATGCTGCCAGGGTATGGAGCCTCTCATAAGTGTTATTTCAGGTTATTAACATTGCCGTCACATGTGGTCGTCTCATTCCTAAAACATTCCCTCTGGTGGTGATTCTATACTAGCAAAAAAGGGGATACTCTGTAGTAAAAACAGAACAGGTGGATTGAGAAATGGCATGGTAAAAGGAAACACAAATACCCTACACCCGAGACAACGTACATCAGCCTGCCACACAAGTGCCAAAATATCAGTGGGGGAGAGATTTCGGAAAAGCTTACAGGGAATTCCTGCCAGGTGGAAGGATTGGCAAGAGCAAAAATACACCTCCAATTTACATATATAGATTCCTTTTCTTCTCCTATTGCATATATATTTATTTTTATATATAATGTGCACACATATAGTTTACATCAGATATTAAATACACTTTTCTTCTGCATTGTAAGTGAAAGATTGTTCTTGGAGATAACATAACTTCTTTATGAATTTTATGCTAGGAAATTAGACCTAATTTCTTTCAAACACCACCCCCAAAAACAACTTTAAAAGATTAATAAGAATTCAGTTTTAAACCTCAAATTGTTCGTGCTGAAACCTACTCCACAAGTTAGAACAGAAACAATGTATTTTATTTTTGTTGAGTTGTATGTCTCATTAATGCTAAGTTCCATGAAGTTGATCTACTTGTAGCTATCTTGCAAAAACCAAGTGTAAAATCAGAGCAGACCATGTAAGATGAAAAAGTGTATTAGTTTGTCACGTTAATTTTAATTTTTTTAGTTACTACATTAGGGTATACATTTTCCAAATAATTATAGTTGCATATATGTGCAGCATAAACTACAATAAAGCAAATCAATCTTTTGTCTGCTTCTCTTTCCTCCTACTAGCTTCTGAAATAACAGACTAAAACTCAGTATTAGGTAGTACATGTAAGATTTACTTTTTTTCCCAGTTTCACCATCTCAACACTGTATATTACTCAATCCATAATCAGTCATATTTAACAGACCTCACACTAGTTTTGAATTCTTCTGGTTTTGACACATGTCAAACTGCAGCATTATTCCATAACAAATAACATGTTACATTGTTAAATTTCAGCTTTTCCTTGAAAGGCTCTGACAACTAACACAATCTCTCATAACGCAAGTCTCTACTAGATGCAAATGCTTTAGGTAAATTGATGCTGGAAATATGAACCTTACCTAATCTTTGTAGCTTTACTTTTAATGTATATTTTTCAAAAGACTGTGCTGACAGCTTTGTAATCTAATGTATTTTTCTGGCTTGGGAGCTAACGCAGATATATTTTTTTAAGACATAGGAGCTGTGTAATTAAGTTGCATAAATATTTTTCAGCACAACTGAATAATATCTACTGCCAGCTGAAAATATTTTTCATTAGGATGACACATGTTTTGCATTGCCATAGACTGGCAAAACATTTATTTTACTTGAGCAAGCTCAATTAAAAAACAAACAAAAAAACACAAAAAACCCCCCACACCACAAATACACCTTTACTGATATATAACAGTTGTTACCTTTCCTGTACACCAAACTGCAGATACTGAAATCTATCTCTGCTTTCCCTTAAGTAACACACTCTTTCAATTTACCCAATGCAACCGAACCCATAAATCTTTTCAATTTATGTAACATATGAATTCTTGAAATTATATTTGAGATTATGAGTAATCTCAAATCAAATCCCACTCTGATATATGTTGGGTCTCATTCAAAGCCAGTAGTGTGCCACAAGTGCCTACCAACAGGTGTTTTTCTCCTACACTCATTGTTAAATTACAGGTGGAAATCAAATAAAGGATATGGGGTTAGAGACCTTTAGCAACAGATACGTATATACACAGGAGTAAGAAAGAAATAATCTCACAAATGGAAAAGCTAATACCTTGTCCAAAGACTAGCATCTCCACAGGAAAAAAAAACAACCAAAACAAAACACAACAACAACAACAAAAAGACTTAAAGGAGAGAGCTAGGTATGAACACATTTGGTGTGGAGTTGAGAGGAGGTTAAGGGGAGAGAGGCCAAATAGTGAATAGTCAGGAGAAAATAGGAGCTTATGTGTGTCACCAGGGAAGAAGTCCTCCTCTCCTCTTCCAAGAGGTGCAGGAGTCAGTTACTGATGGATCTTTAAAAAGTTTTTCCTACCTCTCCTCAGCATAGGATAATAGCAATCAATCTTTTTTTACTCCTACTAACACCTGGCACTAGGAATATATAACCAAATTCAAACCCACATATCACATCTGAAAGGCCATCAAACAGACAGAAAGTAGCAGCAGACTACTAGTAGACAATAGACCATGCTTCATAGTAGAAAGCAATGTTTAGGGCAGCAAAAATGCCTGTGTGTTCAAAACATAGATGCTCCCATGAACACAAGGGAGAAGAGAAAGATTATTAGAATTTGGGAAGGTGGGTAAGAAACATGGTCAGAAATAGATGTGTGGGGATGTAAGTGAGGAGTAAGATGAGATTCACCTTACTAAACTCTGAAACAGCTTAATGAAAGGAAGTTATGGTCTTATCACTTTATGCTTTTTTCCCTGATATTTGTTCTGTCAAAAAAAGGTTATGCAGGTAGAAGGTCTATTCCCCTATTAGATACTTTTCTGCACCTTTAGTCTGGAAAAACAGATTTAGGCCATAATTGTAGTTAACCTTCCTGTGTTCTGGTATTTTTTGAAGGGGAAGTTGTTTTCCATTGCATGTGCAAGCCCATCAAAAATTTCCATTTGTATTTTCCCGTCATCACCCAACATGCAACGTATCTATCATTTTCAGAGTAAGTTTATGTCATGCAAGAGTAAGACAGGAGGATGAGAGAAAGAAAAGTGCCAGAAGATTCCTCCACCCCCTGCAATAGTAATCTTCCAGTTTCTAGTTGTTACCTATGTGTCTCCAACTAGAATATTAATAGACAGAATTGATTAAGAAATTCTGGCTTCTTCACATACATTTGAAAACCTAATGTTTCTCTTACTCCTGTCACACTCATTTCTGTTAGTCTTATGCAAAATTAAGCAATTGACATCAACAAATGAAGGCTGAAGCAAACAAATAGTTAAAAATAGGACAGAACTAAAATCAGTTTTCTATATCCCAAGTGACTTTTGTAACCACTGGGACAAAGTCTCAAGTGGAGGAAACTCCTGTCATTAAAAAAAAAAAAAACAACCCAAAGAAAAAACCCCCAAAACCAAAAAAAACTACACACACACACAAAAACCCTCAAATAAGCAAAAAAGCCCACAACACCCCACACACCAAGAATCAGGGCTGCTCATCTCAGCAGAGATTAAGCATTTATGTGTATTTGCAGAAGACCATTGGATATTTTTAGTGATAGAAATAGATGCCAACAGCACTAGGTGAATTTTTCAGGTCACAAGCTTGATCTGAAGAGGAACTTCAGACCCTAAATCCTTTCTAGATCTGACCTGTTATATTCCCAAAACATGCTGAAAGTAGACATTCTCCCCCAGGGTACCCCAAGAGGGTAGTGGAGTGTTTAACAACAAGCTCTCTCATTATGCTGATTATATTTGGTGAAAGCCAGCAGAAGGCTTATAAAAGCAGTTTCAACACTGCCATTTACAAACACAGCAATGACTTCACAAACAATGCAGACTATCACATTCATTTCAATTACATCTAAGATATCACTCAGGAGAACAGTGAATAAACCTGAATCATTCTGAATTATTGTAGTACAAGTGGCAATAAAACAAGATAGATTCTGCAACTGTGTTATAAAAGGCTGCTATATTTTATATAATACTGCATGTCAAAGCTCTGAAGTGATCGTGTTGAATTTATCTATGCTTGAAAAAATTTAAGATTTTTATATCTCATTATAAATTGTAAACAGTTTGGATATATCTGTGTTGTGTAAAATTCAGTTTGTGACTTTTAGTAACAAAACAAAATTGATGATTTATCAGTGTTTACAGCACTAGGTGAGATTATCTGAAAAACAGAGATTTTATTTTCAAGTATGTACTAAGAACACAGGCAGAGTATCAAGTCTGAATTAAAATAAACTCCATACATCTGGTCCTATGAATTTTTATAACAGGATACCTGTACCCTGAAAATATTCTGGCAAAATACTTTCAGAAACTCTATCTTCTCTATTCCATCTTGTCCCTTTCTCACCAGTTCCCCAGGGTTTAGGGTCAGAATCTTGCATGGGGGAAGAAGAGACGTCATCTCTCCCCTTTCTTAAGTGAGACATCTGTGAGCCAGGTATGTAAGCCGAAGTATCTGATTTATTGCTGTCCCAGACATTCCAGCCTTCAACTCCCAGTGGTATCTACAAAGCCAAATATTCATCCATCAACTATATCACAAATTCTTATGGTTGTAATCAGCACTAAGCAGCAACTTAAGTTATTTTTCTTCAACTACTTGGGGAAAAAAAAAAAAGGAAAAAAAAGTATTCCTTGTTTGTTTCCAGCTTTAATTTGAGCTATTTTTAATGAGACATAATTGCCAGATAATACCATTGGTAGAAATATTAGCCTGGAGACTACTTCCTCCCTGCTCATAAAGTCTACATACAGAAATTGTTTTTCATTTCTAATTTTAAGACCACTCATGAGTGATCTGCCTTAGAAAGCTCACACTTCCAAATGATAGCTTCTCAAATGGTTCACTAGTTACTAAGTACTCAGAAGACTGAGACATACTGATTGTGTGAACATAAAAATGTATTTAAACTTCAGTTTACTATAGATGTTGCATTATTTTTCATAATAAAGTTTTAAAATTTCAGAGAACTAAAAGTCAACCGATATAACATCAGCTATTAAGATGTGATTAAGCCATGACTCATTGCAACAATGAATATGTCTGACCCATGCTCATATTTCTTGTTAAGCCTACCTTTTGGCTAGTGGGCTAAAACTGAAAGCAATCAATTGTTTTCTGTATCTTGTATATTTGTGCACTCCACTGCAACATCCAGGATCCAGGATCAAAATCTGGCGAACTAAAAATTAACCTAATCCAACATTTATTCAAAAGTATATTACATGACACTTGAAATGCAGAAAAAGCAATTCTAAGCCAAACTATCGGCCAGAAGGTTTCCTTCTTCATCACATATAAAACACTTCCTTCACAAATTCTCCATAAAAACATCTTTCAGAAAAAAGATGTTTAAAGAACCTAAGTACTTGCAGAATACTGCTGCTCAGCACAGAGCTTTACAGTGCTGTAAGGCTGTCTACATGATGTTAAGATTCAAAGCTGAAAATCAGAAATAGCTTGATGCAATACATCTTTGTCTTAAAATTGTGTCATACTGAAACTCTGTCAGGAGCAAGATCAAGCTCAAGAAGAACTCTCCACAAAGTGTAGTTGAGAGGTTACATAATGTTTACCAAAGTATCACAGAGTAAGGAAAAAAATCTGTTTTTCTTGTGCAAAACGTGAGTGATTTACTAGATTCTGCATGTGGCCAAGAGTCAGCTATGTGACATTTAATGAAGATAGCCATCTTCATTTATTCTGTTGGACTATATACCACAGAAGGATTGCAATGGGTCACACATGAAGTTTGTAGCAGTCCTGAAAAAACATTCTGGATTTTGATTAATAGTAAGGGCAATATTTCAATAGTTAGTTGTATACTGCTTAGAATGAAAGTCACTTCTCTTTTTATAAATATAGATCTACAGCAACTAGTTGGAGAAAGACCTGGTGGCAAACATTTCCATTTTTAATCTACCCTGGAGCAAGCTATAAAACTCCCTATTTTGCCCTAGTAAGAGATTTGACCTAGCCTTGTAGCAAATCAGGTCAGAGGCAACACAGAGAGAACATGACTTTGTCACTGACATACAAGCTGCACTTAATAACCCATACCACAGTGAAGTTCACTGGGCTGTTGCTAGCCACTTCAGATTATTTTGTCAAATCTGGATAAAAGTAAATACAAATAAATTCATAGCTCCCGCCTTTACTATAAGGTGTAACTTGTTTATTCCTTAAATAGTTCCAGAGCCAGTAACCAACAATAGGCAATGAGTATTCTAGCCAGAAAGTTGTTACCACAAGGAGTTACTGGTACCCTGAAACTATGTAACAGTGGAAAAAAAAAATCACAGAATCACAGAATTGTGTAGGTTGGAAAAGACCTTTAAGATCATCGAGTCCAACCGTAAACCTAACACTACCAAGACCACCACTACACCATGCCCCTAAGCACCTCATCCAAACATATTTTAAATACTTCCAGGGATGACAACTCAACCACTTCCCTGGACAGCCTGTTCCAATGCTTGATAACCCTTTCAGTGAAGTAAAATTTCCTAATATCCAGTCTAAACCTCCCCTGGCGCAACTTGAGGCCATTTCCTCTCATCCTATCAAGTCTTTGCAGTCTAGTCTTTGCAGTTCTTAAAAAGCATACCTGAAGGCTCTGTCAGGATAAAAATTTATTAATAAACATTTTGTCTGCTCTATTACTATTTAATAGAAGAAAAAAAAAATGTTTACTATAATAGGTGGATAGCTGTATTTCTGGGTTTTATTTTCCTGATGAAATACCAGACTTGGTATTGCAATAAATGTCATTGACGTGGGAGGAAAAATAAAAAAGAAAAAAGCACTTGTCAAAAGTTCACTTTGTAGTTGGCAAGAAAACATTTCTCTCAACCATACTAGTGTTGAACATGGTAGCCACAAGAGTTAGTCTTATATGAGCACTGCTGCCAGCAATGACAGCATGAAGGGCTTCAGCATGAATAAAGTTGCCTGTACATATCCACTGGCAAAAAAAACCTTTGCTTTCAGGAACAAGTATCCATGAACTTACTTATTAATTTGTTTAGAAATATATTTTGTTTGATTCAAAGTAATAGATCTAAACAACCAAATAACAAAATAGATACAATTCTCTTTTCACAGTTCCCTTCATTCTGTTAAAACACCTTTAAAGCTTAGATGTTCCATAAACTTTTCTATCTGCAAGATCATTTTATGATTTGCTTCTTGCCTGCTTCCACAATACCTTGTGCTTAGGCTCTCTTTGGGTCATCTCACTGACACTGCTGTAATGCCATCCTCCTCTAGATCTCCATCCCATGGGGACAGCACACAAATCATCACCTCACAAAACAATAAATCACAAATAAAATCTCTATTTAAAATTAATGTGCTTCAAAAGAAACAAGAAGTATGAAAATGATTTTTAAAAAGAATTTTTTGAAAATAAAAAAGAGACATTTTATTCTGAGTGGAAGATAATTACTAGTATCTTGTCAACAAGCACTTAATTGTAGGGCTGACAGAATTCCATATCAAGTTAGAGGTATAAGCAAACATCTCGTCTAAACTAAGATATTGATATCACATATTCAGTTGTGTATTTTTTTAAAAAAAGAATGTGTGGGTGCATGCACACATGCATGCTCCCTTCTGTATAAGCACCAATCCCACCAGCATCCCAACTACTTGATCACAATAACCAGTCCTCCCTTGGTTGACAAAAATAACTGTTTCCCAAAGTATGTATTTGCATTATTCTTCAAGTGCAAATATTTCTGTTGCATTCAGCAATACTGACACAGTTATTTTGTAATCTCTGCATCCATTTTTGGAAACTTGTCTTGGTAAAGCACTATCTTGCAGAACTACATCTAACCAGGATTATGTTGGGAAAAAAGATAACATACAGAAGTACAGTAAGTTTTCATATAAATGCTATGATGGGTATGTAAGTGCAAATAGAGTAGAATCTATATGAAATCCTGGAAGGAGGAGTAATTTAAGAAAAGCAGTACACAAAACTTTCTCCTATTTCAAAGTCTCCTTTAAATAAAATATTGATATTCTAGCAAGACAACACAGGGCCAGTGAAAATGAAGTTGCTTTTCCTCTATCAGCTTAAGGGGGAAGAAAAGAAAAGTTTCTCCGCTTGTCATTGTACACATTCCTATTATTCCTATCACTTCTGTTTGACACAAGGATTTCCACCAGTATAAGAATGAACTGTAGAAATGTATTCACTATTACAGAGCCACTTAGCTCTTCACAAATCCAGCAAAGACGCTTAAACATCCAGGCTGTTATAAATGACATATTTGTAGAAAGAACAGTTTGGAAGATCCTAAATATAGGTGTTTCAACCAAGTCCAAGAGTGTTCCCCATCATGTCACCTGCAGGTGCACTTGCTGCTCTAAATCTGTCAGATACCAACATGACATATCAGTATGCCAGAAGAGCAATAAGCTAATAAGATTTTGAGATCATCTAAACCTTATCTCTGTCTATACCTGCTTCCATAGCATATAAACCAGGTTTTGATTCCAAAATTAACAGTCTACTTTTCTGTGTGAATTCCTGTAGCCAAGTTAGATATTAAAATCCTCAGTTGGAATATTTTTTTTCAGGTTTCAAGCATCAATTTTGTAGTCTTACTACCAAAAGCAAATGTTCAAGTATGCCTGTTAGCTCAATTCTGGATAGGTTGTCTGAACCACATGCATCTAGCAGTAGAGATGCCCACAACATTGACAAATAAGGCTATCAAAGACCACCTATGTGTTTCCAAATTAACATGCAATTCAAGAACTACTCCAATGTAGAATACTCAGAATAAAGTAAACATTCACTGAGGAATGCTGAGGGCTATAGTCAATATAAAAGGACTTTCTAGAGATCCCTTATAATGAAGATGTAATCCAAAAGGACAGTTGCATAAAAACTTAGCAACTCAGTAAGTTCTTAATATACTTGAATTGGGTAAGTTATTTGTCACTGTGCACTTAATGGTCCTCAACCGCCTGGAATAGTTTAACAGCAGCAATACAAAAAATTTCAGCTAGCTAGGAATAACTGTTGCAAAGCCAAACCACTATTTACGTGACATATTTCACTGGTGCCACCACAGAGGGGTTCAGTTTTCAAACAAGGAGCTCTTGCATGGTAGTTAAGCTCCATCAGACTGATTCTGTTGAACTCTTGCAACTCTAAAGAATTTCAGGTGTTCTGGAATCATGTTACTTTTGTGACTAACAAAGCCATCTGGCACAACACAGGTATGATATTTTGCATCAGTATGAAAATTTTCCAAAGTGCATTCCCAGCTCTTTTACCTCCCCTCCTCCCCAGTCTTTTCATTGTACAAAGCAGACTTTTGGCACTTAAGCCATAATCTTGTAACTGGTATTAAGACTCACTCACAGATATACTACTTCAGACCTTTTAAGTACATTATGCCCAAATTAAACCAGGAAAAATAAAGTCCCTGACAAAGTGAGCTTACTGGACTATTTTCTCCAGCTAAACCAACACAAATTCTGGTGACAGATTGAGAAGGCAGCATATCGGAAGAAGTCTGGAATATCAGTTCAATACCAGCCTCCTGTGTTTAATGTTTCTTGCAAGGAGAAAGGGATTTTTGCACCTTTCCCTTTCTATGCACGTGTAAAGGTAGTCACAATAATCTTATTTATATTTTTGGCAAATGAGTAAATTCAGATGCCCATTTCCCTTGAGAGAGTCAGAAATCTGAACAAGGATTCTTAGAATTGAATTAAGTACTTTATCTGTATGTTATCTTCTGCACAAAACAACGACAAACAGACTAGAGAATATCTGGAGTGGCATGGGTGTGCATATACTAAGCATCCCTCAGTTAAACAGTACTCTATGACTGTTCTAAACCTTTTTACTTTTCTTCCTTCAACAACTCAACAGTAAATAAAATACATTGTATGACTGTATAATTGCCTATACCTATTACTATGGCTTAATACATGCTTGGTTGTTTTGGCTCGAGCATTGGATGTGAAGGGAATCAGAACAATAGAGCAAGAGTGCTACAAGAAGAAAAGTGCTACAAGAGAGACAGGTGGTGGAGGCACACCTGCCTTTCAAAATATCATTTAAAGGAATAACTTTTCTGATAAGTGTGCCAATCTCGGTAGACTCACTGTGACATTTTGTAGTGTTTAATAAGGCCGTGCCTCAAGTTCTTGCGTTCTTTTTGCCACTATTCTGGTTGAGGAGCCATGCTGCACTCACAACAGCATTATTAGTTAAGAATTAATTAGAACTACAAACGACAACTTCCTTCTTGGCACTGGGAGTTCTAGGTGAATGTAAAAGTATTTGGTTTAGATTGTATAACCTACCACTTGATTCCTCTTATCTGAAGTACTTGCTCCCTGACCACATGCAATCCTGAACCATTAGTGCTCAGAGATTTCATCCCTCATCTCACTGCAGGAACAGTGCGTGCTGCCATTGCTCCAGTCTGGTGCTTTTTGCTATTCACGTCCTCTTCTAGATACAATATTAAAAGATCTAACAGAGGGCCATGAGGCCAGACAGCTCCTCTAGCTCTATAGGTTGCTGTTATTCTTCTTCCCTGAAGTTTGCTGTTGATTTAGTTGTTTGTGTTGGGTTTTTGTTTGTTTTTTGTTTTGTTTGTTAAGTTTTAAATAGTTAGGTCAGTATTCAAGTGTCATGGTTTAGCTTCAGTTGACAAATTAAGCACCACACAGCCACGCGCTCACTCTCTCCCCCCCAGTGGAATGGGAGAGAGAATTGGAAGAGCAAAAGTAAGAAAACTCACAGGCTGAGATAAGAACAGTTTAATAATACTACTACTAATAATAAATAATTTGTAATGAAAAGGAAGACAACAAGAGAGAGAGGAACAAAACCCAGGGAGGGCGAGGGGGACATGACACCAAAAAAACCAAGTGATGCAACCACTCACCACCCACCGACTGATGCCCAGCCACTCCCCAAGCAGTGATTGCTGCCCCCTGGCCAACTCCAAGTATATATACTGAGCATGACAGCATATGGGATGGAATAGCCCTTTGGCCAGTTTGGATCAACCATCTTGGCTGAGCCCCCTCCCAGCTTCTTGTGCACCTGGCAGAGCATGGGAAGCTGAAAGGTCCTTGACTGGTGTAAGCACTACTTAGCAACAACTCAAACATCAGTGTGTTATCAACATTATTCTCATCCTAAATCCAAAACACAGCCCTATACCAGCTACTAGGAAGAAAATTAACTCTGTCCCAGCTGAAACCAGGACAGTATCCACCCCTTATTCTATACTATCTACATCATGCCCAGGTCCTACACTTTCCAATACATTCCAATTAATCACCACCACTTTCCATGTCTTTTGATATAAACACACAGATATCATTCCCTTGGTCTATGGGCCATCCCTCTAAAGTGTCTGTTGAGTTCATTTAGTCCATGACTTTGGGCTCCATCTGTCATAACAGTCCTTCAGGGCAGAAGAGATGGTGTTTGGTGTTGGACTGTTGCATGCTGAAGCCAATTCTGGTTCCATCACTGCTGCACTTTGCTTGGTTTCAAAGTTCATTCTTCATTAACTTAGGTGATTCTTACTGTAATACCATTGATACAGCATATAGTAACCAGAAAAGAGATGACATACAGTACTATATGGCAATTAACATCATACCATTCAGTTCATTGGCTATTTTCACCCCAAATCAAATCCCCTTGGGGTACAAAGCAGATTTCCCCATCCTTTCACTTTACGCACCAAGTGCACCCAGGTCCTTGAGCAAAAGCAATCCCATGGATGGGTTTTCCTTTGCTCAAGACAGGAGTAACCCAGACTGTCTCCCCCAGCATATTTTTTACATGTACTACAGGGTCTTTATCCTCCTCCACAATATGCAAAAGTTTTGACTGGGCAGGGCCAGCTCAATTGGCAGATCCCCTATAGTTGACTAAGCAGGTGGCCTTTGCTAAATGTGTATCCCAATGTTTAAATGTCCCACCACCCATTGCTCTCAGTGTAGTCTTTAACAGTCCATTGTATTGTTTGATTTTCCCGGAGGCTGGTGGATGATAGGGGATGTGATATACCCACTCAATGCCGTGCTCTTTGGCCTAGGCGTCTATGAGGTTCTTTCAGAAATGAGTATCCTTGTCTGACTCAATTCTTTCTGGAGTGCCACGTTGCCATAGGACTTGCTTTTCAAGGCCCAGGATAGTGTTCCTGCAGTGGCATGGGGCACAGGATACTTTTCCAGCCATCCGGTGGTTTCTTCCACCATTGTAAGCACATAGTGCTTGCTTTGGCAGGTTTGTGGGAGCGTGATATAATCGATCTGCCAGGCCTCCCCATATTTCTATTTCAGCCATCGCTCTCCATACCACAAAGGCTTTAACTGCTTGGCTTGTTTGATTGCAGTGCATGTTTCACCTTCATGGATAACCTGTGTAATAGTGTCCATGGTCAAGTCCAGCCCTCAATCACAAGCCCATCTATATATTGCATCTCTCCCTTGATGGCCTGAGGTGTCACGGGCCCACGAAGCTATAAATAATTCACCCTTATGTTGCCAGTCCAGATCCACCTGAGCCACTTCAATCTTAGCAGCCTGATCCACCTGCTGCTAGCGTTGATGTTCTTCAGTGGCCTGACTCTTGGGTACATGACCATCTACGTGACATACTTTTACAACCAGGTTCTCTACCCGGGCAGCAATATTTTGCCACAGTGCAGCAGCCCAGATGGGTTTGCCTCTGCACTGCCAGTTGTTCTGCTTCCATTGCTGCAACCACCCCCACAGGGCATTTGCCACCATCCATGAGTCAGTATAGAGATAGAGCACTGGCCACTTTTCTCATTCAGCAATGTCTAAAGCCAGCTGGATGGCCTTTACTTATGCAAATTGGCTCAATTCACCTTCTCCTTTAGCAGTTTCTACAACTTGTGTATAGGACTCCATACAGCAGCTTTCCATCTCCGATGCTTTCCCACAATACAACAGGACCCATCAGTGAACAGTGCATATTGCTTCTCATTTTCTGGTAGTTTATTGTACAGTGGGGCCTCCTCAGCATGCGTCACCACCTCCTCTGGTGATATTCCAAAATCTTTGCCTTCTGGCCAGTCCATGATCACTTCCACAATTCCTGGACGACTGGGGTTTCCTTGTGGGCCCATTGTGTAATCAGTGCAACTCACTTACTCCATGTAGCATCAGTTGCATGATGTGTAGAGGGGACCCTCCCTTTGAACATTCAGCCCAGCACCGGCAGTTGGGGTGCCAGGAGGAGCCGTGCTTCAGTACAAACCACTTCCGAAGCAGCTCAAACCCCTTCATATGCTGCCAATATCTCTTTCTCAGCTGGAGTATAGCGGGCCTCAGATCCTCTGTATCCTCGACTCCAAAACCCTAGGGGTCAACCTTGAGTCTCCCTTGGTGCTTTCTGCCAGAGGCTCCAGGTAGGCCATTCTCCCCGGCTGTGGTGTAGAGCACATTTTTTACATCTTGCCCTGCCCAGACTGGCCCAATGGCTACTGCATGAACTATCTCCTGTTTAATTTGTTCTAAGGCTTGTCGTTGCTCAGGCCCCCATTTGAAATCCTTCTTCTTCTGGGTCACTTGGTAGAGAGGGCTTACGATCAGACTGTAATTTGGAATATGCATTCTCCAAAAACCCAGAACACCTAAGAAAGCTTGTGTTTCTTTTTTCTTTTTTGCTAGTTGGTGGAGACATGGCTGTTATTTTGTTGATCACATCCATTGGGATCTGATGACGTCCATCTTGCCATTTTATTCCTAAAATACTGGATCTCCTGTCCAATTCCAGGTGTATTGGACGCCCCTCCCAGTGAAAGCAAACTGTGGCCTGCACTCTGCTGCAAAAAGGATTGAGAAGAACGCATTAGCATTATCAGTTGTGGAATACCATTTGGCTGCCTTTGACTCCAGTTCATGTTGAAGTTCCAGCATGTCCAGCATGGCAGCACAACTCCAGTCAGGCCACGCTAGTCTACTGTTAGTCTCCACTCTCCATTAGACTTTTGTGCTGGCTATATAGGACCGTTAAAGGGTGAGTGAGTCTTGCTGATTACTTCTTGGCTCTCCAGTTGACAAATCAGCTTATGGATGGGAATCAGGGAGTCTCAGTTGGTGCAATATTGCTGCCGGTGCACTGTTGTGGTAGCGATCAGCATCTGTTGTTCTTCAACCCTCAGCAACCCCACAACAGAAGGGTCCTTGAAAGACTGGGCAAGGTGGACAGCTGTTTCATGTCCTCCGTCTCCAAGGCAGCTATACCGAAAGCCCACTGGTACCCTTTTCGGTCCCTGAAATCCCCTATCCTGAGGTAGTCTATGCCAAGGATGCACAAAGCCTCTGGGCCAGTCACCATGGGGTGCTTCTGCCACTCATTCCCAGTTAGGCTCACTTCAGCCTCCAATACAGTCAGCTGTTGGGATCTCCCTGTCACTCCAGAAATACAGATGGGTTCTGCTCCTGTATAGCTTGATGGCATTAGGGTACACTGTGCACCGGTGTCTGCTAGAGCCTTATACTCCTGTGGGTCTGATGTGCCAGGCCATCAAACCCACACAGTCCAATAAACCCAGTTGTCCCTTTCCTCCAGCTGGCTGGAGGCAGGGCCCCTCTAGTCCTGGTCATAGTATTCGTTACCCATTTCTTGTAAATACAAGTCAGGAGTTCTTTCATCATTAAAATCAAGACTTAGATCAGCCCTTCTACTCTGGGGAACTGTCCACTGGAAAGCGGAGCAGCAATTTTCCCGGAAGAACCCCCTTGTGTGATTGTTTTCCTTGCAACTCACATGCTTGTGCCTCTAGGGTTGAGGTAGATTTTCCATCCCATTTCCTCACGTCCTCTCCGTGGTCACACAGGTAAAACCACAGGGTGCCCTGTGGTGCGTACCCTCTATATTCTCTCTTTTGGCCAGAGGAACACTGACTCCTAATAGCCATGATGCTGGTCTGTACAGGTGGGGAGTAGGATCTATCCTCTCCGAGTTGCTGGACCAGTTTCTCCACAGTCAAGACGAAGGAGGAATAAATATTTTCTTTGTATTGCCAGAGCTGGCCAGCCAATTCATCCTCTCCATCTTTTCAGGTCAATATTGCCAATGAGTTGCCATACAACACTGGTGCGCTCTGTACCAACATCCGCCACATGGGTCGTGCGCACTGGACTTCACCTGGATCTTTGGATAACTGCTTGTTGTCCAGGTCACCATAAGTCACCTCCAGCATGGCTAATTCCCTCAGGTCCTGGATACCTCTCTCCATGGTGGTCCACTTGCCTGGGTGACATATAATATCTTCCTTGAAGGGATACCTTTCCTTCACAGCTGACAGGAGTAGGCTCCAGAGGCTGAGGACTTGTGCCCCTTTTCCAATTGCTTTGTCAATGCTCCCTTCCCTAGAAAGGAATCGCAGCTGCTTGGCTTCCTTACCCTCTAATTCCAGGCTACTGGTCCCATTATCCCAGCATTGGAGCAGCCAGGTGACAACATGCTCACCTGGACAATGGCCGAAATCTTTTTGCATGTCTCACAGCTCACTCAGGGATAGGGATAAGGTGGTTTCCATCTAATCCACGAGTTCTTCCTCTTCCTCCACCTCTCTTTGTGATGGCCCTGCTTTTTCATCCTACCTTTCTAAATAAGCTGACTTTCACCTCCAAGATTTCTTGTGTATAGAGGCGACTGATACCAACATGGGTTGGTTCCCTGGTACAACCACAGTATCTCTCACCGGGGCTGAAATAGCCACAGTAGTTGTTGGGGGGGGGGCGGGGCTGGAGTAGCCGCAGTGCCTGTCATTTTGTCATCAGATCCAGAGACCTTCTCTTCCACTTGAGGGTACTGAATAGTGTTGAACAGGGCTCGGTAGGCGTGGGCCAGGCCCCAGCACATTGCAGTGATTTGTGTCTCCCTAGAATTGCCAGGGTGACAGCATACTTTTTCCAAATATTCTACTAATTTTTCAGGATTCTGCACTCATTCAGGGGTGAAGATCCAAAACATTGGAGGTGCCCACCATCCTAGGCATTTGGCCATGCTATTCCACACACCCTGCCACTCATAACTATCCAACCTTGGGGCAGATCTCTGCATGATATTCTTAAATTGCTTCTTAACCTTAGACAAAACCAAAACAATATTCCCAAGCAATACCAATGGAAGTACCTTAACTACCCAAGGATGTTCAAAATACTGGGAAGTTATTGTAATGAAGGAGGAGGCATCATAGAATAAGGTAGCAAGTATGCCATTCTGTATTTCCTCCATAAAAAAACCTCTCAGAGGAAGAAGTATAATTGCTAATTTTCTCCACGAGGTGGTACCCAAAGTACAGTAATGGCTTCAGTACAAAGCCCAAATACCAGATTAAGCTCAAGGCCAGTGTTTTAATAACAAATCTCCCAGGCAAAACATCAGTAATCACTGCAGAGCACAGCAAACTGCAAAACCCAGCAGCAATCTTTAACATGTACAGCAAACAAATGAGCATGGTGCAGATCAGATAAACCAATACTGAGAACAGATGAATCAATATCATGACCCACAATTATTAACAGATCTAAATTCCTTAACACGCTCTGGTTAATCTGCTATTATCTCAAACCCTTCAGGCCCCATGTTGGGTGCCAAAAAGGACTGTCGTGGTTTAGCCTCAGCCAGCAACCAAGCACCACACAGCTGCTTGCTCACCTTCCCCTCACAGTGGGATGGGGGAGAGAATCCCCCAAAAGTAAGAAAACTCATGGGCTGAGATAATTATTATTATTTTCAATTATTAAACTGTTCTTAATTTGTAATGAAAAGGAAGACAACAAGAGAAAGAGGAACAAAACCGGGGGGGGCGGGCAGGAACCACAAGTGATACAACCACTCACCACCCACCAACCAATGCCCAGCCAGTCCCCAAGCAGCAATCGCTGCCCCCCAGCCAACTCCCCCCAGTTTATATGCTGAGCATGACCTCATATGGTATGGAATAGCCCTTTGGCCAGTTTGGATCAACCATCTTGTCTGTGCCCCCTCCCAGCTTCTTGTGCACCTGGCAGAGCATGGGAAGCTGAAAAGTCCTTGACTGGTGTAAGCACTGCTTAGCAACAACTCAAACATCAGTGTGTTATCAGCATTATTCTCATCCTAAATCCAAAACACAGCACTATACCAGCTACTAGGAAGAAAATTAACTCTATCCCAGCTGAAACCAGGACATCAAGACAGTTCTGGGAAGACAGAAGGTATCTCCATAAAGAGGAATACCCCCCCCCCCCCCAGTTCTGATCTAATGGAGCTAGTGCATGTGCCATTCTCTCCTGTTCCCCTTCCCAGACTGAAGGGACATGTCACCACCACTTAGGAGTTAGAGTAGGCCATGCTGAGGAGAAGGACATGTCATGTTCCTCTTCCAATACTGCAGCTACAACAGAGAGAAGCTTCGCTAAAATTATGATAGGATATCAAAGATATCCCCTCTCCAAGGGAAATATGCACAGGAAGCAACATCCATAGCACTGACTCCCTTAGGGAAAGGGACAAAAAGGTCTATCCTATAGTCAGAAATTGCCACATATTTAGAATATGTTCCCTAATACAGATAACCAGACAGTCCTCCGGCATCTTCCCCACAATCCTGGTCTACCTCTCTCATATCACCTATTTTTGTTTTTCAGTCTTTTTGAAA